>NC_056735.1:1193701700-1193806700 GCF_019279795.1 Protopterus annectens | reverse complement strand
ACCACTAATGCACATTCCAACTTGTGTCCAGATATCTACAGGACTGGAC
The DNA here is from genome assembly GCF_019279795.1 of Protopterus annectens. Lineage (NCBI taxonomy): Eukaryota > Metazoa > Chordata > Ceratodontiformes > Protopteridae > Protopterus > Protopterus annectens. Next base: position 1,193,806,651 of record NC_056735.1, on the reverse strand, counting down.
TTCGTGTCTTCCATTCTAATGTTTACACAGGTTACTTATCCCATGAGGGATATCCCAAAAATTGAACAAGACTAAAACAAGACGAATACCGACCATTCTTCTGGCGTTATGGAAATGTGCTGGGGGTTTTACATGCAAGGGATACATAGTGTGCAATCCTTCAACTGCCTAGGGTGACACTACCTACTACATATGTGTAGTGGTCACTATGTGTAGATGTGGCTGCACCAAACCAGTAGGCCAAGTATGGCTGGATTTGGTGGACGTTCAGGTAAGGGAGCGGGTTGTGTGATGTGGAGGGGATGCTGGGTAGTCCATTTTGCATCCAGGTGTGTTGCATTTGTTATGGCCAGTTCCATCAGGACCAGTCTGTGGGTATGTGCCGGTGACATGTCTATACATTTGTATCCCACATTTCAATATTCATATGTTTGTGGGATTGTGTTCTACAGTATGGCCTGTCTGGTTGTATTGCAGCTGTTTATATATGTTTTTGTGTTTCTTTCAGCTTCACCCGTTGCTCCGTCATACACCTCCGGTTCATCTATTCTGCATACAACACAGTATCGCCTTGGAGGATTGTACCATTACCCATCCCCCCACACACACATATTCCTCACACCCCCATACATCACTGCTTTGGTTGTTGGCCCATGACACGGCCAGAGTAACACATTGAATACCTTACATATGTCAGGTATCTGTATGGTTGTGTGGGCTACCCTGCCATGTTTGCTTTCCACATGCTATACCTCACGCACATAGGTACACGCCCATACTTAACTTTCATTACATGGCTGGTATACCCGGGTACTACCCGTTCAACTGTGACACATCCTGACAAATTCGGCTTGTACCGCTGATTTGTGGATTTTTGCAGACTGTTCTAATCATTGGTAGGATGCCACCTTTTCCTATGTCCAGGATGGGATATATTCCATACACATATCCGACTGTACTGGACAGCTCGTACCCACAGTCGACGGTACGGATAATACTGTTCCTTTCAGTCTACATGTTTCCTTATTGTTGTAGCTGTTTATGTGCTCCTTCTGTTTCGTTTACATGCTTATTCTATTTTCTGTCACATTTGGTATGTGAAATACGGGCATATCTTTTGTATGTGACTATTACATGCCTTGTGGGATATGATTTGGACATACGGTCGCTAGATATGTACATTTATCGTGTATTTTGTTATGGACACATCTGCCCAGCTGTGTACCCTCCCTCACATTATGGGTCAGCTGGTGACCCTAACCATTGGGCTGGACGTACCTACTGGCGGCTCGCTAATATATGATGCGTTTCACTTCCACTTGGTATAGCTATCTACAATGCGTTGGACTATGGGCACACGGTTTTCCATGTGATTTGTTAGCGGGATAGGGACCCATTCTTCCCTACCGTGCATTTGTGTTTGCTTCTTCATTTTGTGTTCGCAAGAACTTTCTTGCATGTTTTGCATACGTTTCAGTATCCACGGACACTGACAGATGTGATTACTATCTTGCAACTTGTTATATGCAAGCATTTTAGGTTGCACGTTGACAGCTGGCATTTCCACGCCTCCGTGCGGCACTTCGACACGCCCTATGCACTCGTGCTCCTTTCCTGTGCAAGTGGCTGTGGTGGCAGCGCGCCTTCATTAATATGCATTTGGCACTACTGCGCCATCTTCACGCCGCACTGTCGGCGCAAGCCTACCGCCGGCCTTCATGAATCCCGGGGTATATCTTATAACACTTGCCTTGATTGGAATCAAGTTCAGAAGTTTTTAAATTCTCCTTTTATGAAACCTACTAAGCCTATATGATTAAACATTTGCCAGTTGCCACCAAAACTAAGCATTTTTAAAAATTATAAAGACTTTGATAAATTATCCTTTCCACTATGCCTAAGAATTGTCAACTATGCTGAAGTACATAGAAGTTGAGAAACATACCTCACCTCATACAAGAACATACCCAACTACTCCCCAACCAGTCAAAAAAAAAATTGAAGCAACTTTTTTTCACAACAGGCTGCACCCTGCTAAGGCCTAAAAATCTGTACTTTGTGATTAGTACATTACACACTAGTTAACAAATTCAAATACACTGAATAAATACATTTTAAACTTCAGATTAAATCTTAAACTTTAAAAATTAAGCCAGTCAGCAGTGGAATTAGTGTCTCATAAAATGAATATGGTCTTTTTCACCTCAAATAGCACCATCTGTTATTCACCTCCCTAGTCAAAGACCAAGAACTGTTAACACATCTAAGAGTGATTAATGCAAGCTTAGAATAATTCACATGCAAACTAATTGAGTCAAACTCCCTTTACCTTATACTGTGCTACGGGTATGACTAGAATATGTGGCTGTTTTTTTTTTTTTTCATTATTATTTGAGACCATGTTTTAGTTAATGTGATACAATTTGAGAACGTGTTTGTGTGTGTGTGTGTGTGTGTGTGTGTGTGTGTGTGTGTGTGTGTGTGTGTGTTCATTTTAGATATTCCTTCAGTGTTTCATTATTTTAACACATTTGAGTGCATTTGATTTATTTTTTCCTCAATTTCTAGAAGTCATTTTGTGTTACCAAAGCTGAATTTAACTGCTTTTTTCTGAATGTCTGCAGGATTCTTCCCAGCCAGAGTTTTCTTTTCTCTCTTTCTGGTTGATTTTCTCTCAGGTTCTCCAAAAAATCATCTTTGCTAGCATCCAGGGAGTGTAATTACGAGAGAAAGAACAAGTTAATCCTGAAAGGTCTTCTCAAATCTCCTTTCTGTGAGGCTGTCTCTGGGTCAAAGGGCTCACCCCTTCCTGCTAAACCCCGTAAGAGGCGTTCTTACTCTTCCTCATCGAGGTCGCTCACTTCATCTCCCTCTGGAGATCATAGGGAGTCGACTCATAAGGTGAAAATGACTACTACTTCAGTACTGCTACCTGTGACCTTTTTGGCTCCAGATCCGGCACCTCCCCAGTTGATTCTTGGTACAGCCATGTCCTCCTTATCGACACTGGCACCAGAGTTTCCGATGCAGACATTTATGGTTCCAACAGTTCCTTTGCAGCCCTTACCGGTACCGTCCATGCAGGTACAGTAGTCTCCTTCGGTTCCGTTGGTGCAATCCCCTTCGGCCCAGTGTATGACGTTTCTGTCCTGCACAATGCAGACACTTTCGACACTGACATGCTCTTCAGTGCAGTCCTCTTCAGCATCATTACTGTTACCGGTGCAGACACCTTCCTCAACAGCACCATACCCATCGGTGCAGACACTTGCTTTTATGGTGCAGACACCTTCAACTTCTATGGCGCTGACGGCGCAGACTAATTCGACACCATTCTCTTCGGTGCAGACATCCTTGGTTCTGGGCTCTGCACCTTTCGAATTAACAAGGACCAAGTACTTGCCTTCCTTGGATCCATTTGTTGGTAGCCAATATAGTCCTTTTCTAGAAAGGCCAGAATTGCCCCCAGGGTTTTTCTATAAGGTCGACCAGGAGTCTCTGTGAGCAAGATGTAATGCGGCTTGTTGACCAGTTGCTTGTGGCCAGAGGTCTTTCTCAGCCATCAAAACCCATGTTCCCTCCTTTAGGTGAATGTATATCTCCTCAAATTCCAACATACACTCCTCCTTAGACTTCCACCCAAGTATCGAAGCCCATTACTCTTGACAGCAGCTTCCTTCCCTCTGACCCAATAGTGGATCTCATTTTGGAGCCGGAGTCGTCCTTGTGGCCCTTGGTGCATTGGTCATTGGGCTGTTCTCAGGCCAATGACTGTGCCATGGGGGAGGGCATTCTTGGTTCCATGCCGATTTTTTTCTAAGGCACCCTCCAGGAATCTTCCCCCCTCACGTTTCACAGTCCTCTTGAGACTCCTGGTCTGGGGGTCGGCTTGTCGGGGCAGGGTGTGACCCCGGTACAGACGTTGTCGTGCTCTGTTCCGGGCTCCCATCCCTCCTTGGGCGGGCCGGCCTTCCAGGCCATGGAGAAGGGCGCTTCCCTCCGCTGGCAAGCCCCACATGTCGGAGTCCTCTCCCCCCTCTGTGCCGCAACTCTCATAATCCACAACCGCCGGAGACTGGGCACAAAGGCCTCAGATTTCTCCCCCTCAGGAGACCCCCTCTTTGCAGTCTTCTACAGAACCTCCCACTGAGGACGTACCCAGCAAAGCTTTGTGCAAGGGGAAGCACATGGACTCCATTAAGGAGTCTTTGACCTTCGGACTTTGATGACGGGGAAGGGTCCCCACGGTCACCCTCTGATGAGGTGTCCTTTGGTGACATCCACAAGATCCTTAGACAAGAGTGGTGAATGGAAGTCATCTAATCCTTCCTCTGAGGAATCCGTATTCCTGCAGGCCTTTCATGCCCGGCCCTCTACCTCCTGGGTTACCCCACCGGCCGATGAGCTTGTCCAGCTCATCGTCCAGCGCTCATGGAAGGCTCCTGACACCCTGGAAGCAATACTGCGGAGGCCTGATAAAATCTTATCGACCCCAGCTGAGTATCCCCATTGGTCATGAGGTCTTCCAGTAGATGCCATGATGGTGGCAGCTGTAACCAAGAAAGACTTGGCAGAAGAGTGCCAAACTGTCCATCCACCCAACAAGGAGTCCCGGGCGATAGACAGACTAGGGAAGTGTGTGTTTTCTTCATCAACCTTTGCCATAAGGTCTTTGAACCATTTAGCACACTTTACTAGGCTCCAGAGGGATCTTATCAACCAACTCTCTGAAACCTTGGCAGGAGCTGTTTCTGATGAGTTCCGTGACAATGTAGCTTCTCAGATAGCCACCCTAGAGTCCATTTCCAATTCTTCCATGTGTCTTATTTCTCATATAATGGAAGGAGCAGCTAGAGTGGCAGGCGCAGGTATAGTCATCAGATGACATGCCTGGATGCCCTTTGCAACTTTGTGGACTCCTTTAAGGCTTCCTTCATGAACGCCCCCATCGAGACCTCTTCTTTATTTGGCCCTAATGTTAAAGATACGCTGGCAAGGTGCGAACAAGATGGCAAGACCATATCTGCCATTGGTGTCACACACTCCACTCCTCAACAATTCTACTCCAGAAATCAGAGGAGCAGTAAGATGTGGCACAGGAAATCACAGGGCTCTTTCCGTGACTCACGTGCCGAGTTCTCCCCTAGAGGCAGAGGGGGAAACTCCAATGGAGGAGACCGCAGAGGAGGTCCATAAAACCAGGGTTCCAGAGATTCTTTCTCTGGCCAACCCTATCAGCACTCCTGAAGCGTTGCCCGACTGCTAACCTCTGGAAGTGGTTGGGGGTCAGTTTTCCTTGTACCCCGCTGCTTGGTGAAACATAACCACCAACATCGGATAATATCCAAAGGCTATTGCATCCCCTTCCATCTTTGTCCAACCTCATCCAGAGTACTACCCAATGTGCCACCCAGTCAAAGGGAAGCAGCAGCACACAAAATCCAAAAACTGCTACACAAGAGAGTCATCCAAATGGTCCCCCCAGTCCAGATAGGATCCAGTTTTTACTCAAGGTTCTTTTTAGTGCCCAAAAAGACAGGGGACTGGAGACCGGAGACCAATTCTGTATCTCAGCACACTGAACAAATTTGTAAAAACAGAGAAATTCATGATGATCATGGTTCAGTCTATCCTTCCTCTTCTGGAAGAAGACTATTGGATGTGCTCTGTAGATCTTCAAGATGCGTATTATCACATAAAAATGGACAAACGCTGAAGAAGCTACCTCTGCTTCCACGTAGGAGCCAGTCACTACCAACTTTGAGCACTGCCCTTCGGTCTCTCTACAGCCCCCAGAGTGTTCACCAAATGCATGGCAGTGGTTATCGCTCACTTGCGACTCTTCAAGGATTCCAGGTATTTCCATATCTAGATGACTGGCTCCTCACTGCCCCCACCAAGCGTCTACTGGAAGAAACCCTGCACTACACTCTCCTCACAGCACAACGCCTGGGAATTACTATAAACTGGGAGAAGTCCAACATGACCCCAGCCCAGTCTTTGGAATTCATTGGGGTACTGTTGGACATGAGAAATTGCACAGCATCTCTTCTGGACCACAGGCTTCAAAGAATAAGGCAACAGGTTCAACCGCTGCTCTCACCAAAAATTTCCCGCTCAATCTATACTCCAACTCTTTGGGTCAATGGCAGCCTCTATCACCATTGTTCCTCTAGCCAGATTCCACATGAGGCTCCTTTAGTCGTTACTTCTCACTCAGTGGTACTCTCTACAACATCCATTTTCTTTTCAGATAAGCGTAACTCAGAGATGCAAGCAAGATTTACTCTGGTGGATGTCTCGAAATCTCCAACAGTGGTCTCGCTCCTTCAGCCCCCATCAGCCAAAAGCCATGGTGACCACAGATGCCTCCCTGATGGGGTGGGGGGGACTATGTCAGGGAAATTCTGTCCAAGGCACCTGGTCGGAGACAGATGCCCTTTTGCATATCAATGTCCTGGAACTGAGGGCGGTGCTACTAGCGTTGCAAGCATTTCATTCCATCCTTCCGTCAGGGACTATTGCGATCCAATCAGACAAAATGTCGGTGATCTGGTACATTGAGAACTAATTCTTCCTTTTTTTACCAAAAGTGGTTTCAGAGCAGTTCTATTGACTTTCCAGTATTTTTTTCCTAACCACTCGAACAGGGGAGAGTATTGCCTGCACTCCTTGGATGCCCATAGGCAAATACGATTTTATCTGGACAGAACAAAATCTACCCTTAAATCAGATCAACTATTTCTGGCTTTTTCTGGACCAAGACTAGATCATCCTGTCTCAAAAGTTGCATTGGCTTCATGGTTGAGAAATTGCATTACCTTTATCTACATCAAGAACAATGTCACCTTGCCTCAGAGTGAAAGCACATTCTACAAAGTCTATGGCAACTTCAGCAGCTTTTCATGTTAAGGTGTCCCTCAATGATATTTGCTCAGCTGCGACTTGGGCCAAACTTCATACATTTATTCTTCATTACAAATTGGATTTGGCCTCCAGAGGTAGAGCTTCTTTTGGCTCCATGGTGCTCAGGAATGTCCTTCCATGAGGGCCACCAAGGGATACAGGTAGCTGGGGACTCTGTCCCCTTAGTAAGGAGTGAATGAAGATTATCAACACAGATAAAGAAGTTATGTCTTACCATAACGTTCCGTCTGTGTTGATCTTTGTTCATTCATTACTCCCCACCCTCCGTCCCCCTCCGGAGGTTCCTGGTTGATCTCATATACTCCTTTATTGTAGGTCTGTTATGACTAGAGGTAGCCTTTACTTTTGTCTGTCAACTTGCAAACTCGATCTGAGGTAACAGGGAGCAAAGCATTCTGGGTAGGACCTTATCTCGAAAGTTTTTGGCTGACGCGAGCTTGATATATGGCTGGCTCGGTTCCAAGGATGGAACCGATAACCCATCAGTAATGAATGAGCGAAGATCAACAACACAGATGGAACAAACATAATTTCTTTTTATCCTTTATCTCTGAAATGTATTTAACCCATCTACAACAAAAATGCTGGCCCAAAAGGTCATCACTACTTTTTCCTGCCTGCATTGCCCCCACCCCAACAACCCCATCCCCACATCTCTACTTTCCATCCTGCTGGCTGTTGTATCCTATGCAGGATATAACCCATACAGCTAAGGCTACTGCAGTAGTGATCTATTCAAACATCTACTGTTATGGTAATTTTACTTACACAACTGTACTTTCTTATGCAGCTTGTTTTGCAGATGTGCAACAAATCTGTCAGTATAGGATCAGAAGATGCTTTGTTGGCTAGGCACAGACTGACGTAGACGTCTGAGTAAAAGGATAGGGCTTTGAGACAGACTGCATAATTTTTCCTCTCTGTGGTCTCTCACACTGTTGCAGGTGCCTGGTTGGGTACATGCTGAAGGATGCATTGTACTCAGCAATGGTTTTGATGACAGCACTGTACAGCAGAACAATGACCTCCTTAGATCTAGATGACATGCCCTTACTTAAAAGTTGTGCAACACAAAGTGATTTTCTTACCACAGAAAACACATAGTGGTCAAAGTTCAGGTTTCCGTCAGCAGGTGTTCCCAGATCCCTGGCCATTAGTCTACTTTTAGGGGCGTGTTATCAATGTGGTAATTTCCAGTGGTGCCTATCTTTTCAAAGGGTACTATTAAGCATTTTGTCACATAGAGCTTTGAGACTGCCTGTATTGCAGTTTGTTTACTGTGCTTGTTCTCTCATACTGTCGCAATTGCCTGGTCTGGTACATGCTGGAGGGTGCATTGTACCCCATGTTTGGTGTAATGAGAGCAGAGTACAGCAGAACAATGACCTTCTTGGACCTGGATACCATGGCCTTACAAGTTGTGCAACATAGAGTAATTTTTGCACCACAGTAGACATGGTGGTCAAAGGTCAGGTTAATGTCAGCAAACGTTCCCAGATCCCTGACCACTTATCTACTTTTAAGGATGTATTGTCACTGTGGTCATTTCCAGGGGCAGTCATCTTTCCAAAGGGTACTGTTATGCATTTTTTCACTTTTAGCTTTAGTTCATAGCTCTAGCACCAGTTTGTCGGCATCATTTCAGAGCCATAACTTGGGGGAGGGGGTGCTGCCCTGGGTACAAGCTGTTATGGGGCATAATTGGCAAAGCCATGTGATACTGAGGCTTTTTAAATTAATTTTTCATGCTGCATTACTTCAGTAGCAAGGTGTTTTATGATTCTAGCAAGAGACTTGCTACAGTTATAATGACACTGAAGTTCGTTTACTTTTTTTTTTTTGTCCCTCAACTTTGGGTTGAGACAGGCACCAATGTGGGGAACTGCCCAAGGTTTCAGATAACCTAGATACAGCTCTCACACATTTACTTACTTGGCAGTATCTGTGGACTGTATGGTGTGTTACACAAGCTAATAGTGATTAACATAACTACACCTCTCAAGCAAAGATTCCAGTAGAAGTAACATCTGCTATTACTTATGAACAACACACCAAAAGCAAACTTCTTCTTTCGGCTTTTCCCGGTTAGGGGTCGCCACAGCGGATCACCGTCCGCTCATGATTGGCAGTGGAGTTGTACGGTGTTGAGTTGCCAGCCCGGCGCCCAACCTTCCACAGAAGGCACACCAAAAGCAAACATGGATTAAAATAGAAATGATTATAACTTGTCACTGTCACACACCACAGGATAGCACTTATCAAAAAATCCAGTCCATGTTATAAAATGACACTAAACTAATGCCGACATGTAAAATAAATTAAAATATTTCATTAGCTGATTGTTGCCCATTGGATTTCATTATTGGGTATTCTATAACTCACCACTCATGTAACATTCAAGACTATATGGCTGAATGTGCTTTGCAATGATTTTCTTTTTTTTCTTTTTTTTTTTTGTTTACTAGTTTATTAGTGTGATGTAATTAATATGTCATCTGCAAGTTGTTTTACTGTCTGTAACTGGTAAACTTTCAACACTGTTTTGCTACATGGTATATTCTCAAGCCATCACCTACTCTCTTCTCTGCCACCCCATACACAGACCTACATTTGTTTATCTAAATGTAAATATATGTGTATGTATACATTGAAACCTTTTCTGCTTTGGTGAGAAGTTGCTCATTTCTGTATAGCGCTCCTAGTTTATTGTGGACTTTTTTTATGGTCAAGGATATGTGAATGTCAAATTTTAGTTTGTCTATTTCCACTCCTAGCGATTTGGTGTGTTCAGTTGGGTATATAGTGGTGTTGTATTTTGCTTTGATGTTAAAGTGAGAGTTGTTTTGAGTATGTTTGATGGGTTGGAAGATGAGTAGTTTAGTTTTGTTTGGGTTGAGTATTAATTGGGCATCGGATAACCAAGTTTCAACAGAGGAAAAGGCTTCCTGTGTGACTTTTTGCAGTTTGGGTAGGGACTGGGCAGAGCAGATGATGGTTGAGTCCACAATGAAAAAAAGTCCACAATAAACTAGGAGCGCTATACAGAAATAAGCAACTTCTCACCAAAGCAGAAAAGATTTCAATAGCAAATTCCCACCTTATCTCCACCCTACTTTATGCCTGTCCAATACCAACCTAAGGCAATGCGATTTATACAAGCTAGAGACCTGCTACAACAAAATCGTCAAATTCGCCACAGGGGCATCCTACCATAGTCACCACTGTCTCTCACTTGCTGAACTGGGCTGGCTTGAACTCCCTCACCTCCTTCTATGGTAACAACTCACACTCGCCCACAAACTAGTAAACCATCCCCTAAATGTCCCATCCCTCCAGAATCTACTCCAACCCTATCGCACCACCAGACCACTAAGATCCAGCAACAAAAATCACTTGCAGATTACTAAAGCCAATAACTCTGCTGGTGAAGCACTATTCTCTTGCACCATAGCCAAATTATGGAACTCCCTCCCACCCACAATTACCTCCATACCATCATGCACCCACTTCAAAACTTTACTAAAAGCGCAGCTAAAAACATGCTGGCTATGCCCTTGCAACTCCCACTCTAATATCACCCTCCCCATCCAACCACTACCTTTCTTTCCACTCCACTAACTACCTTGATTATAGCAAGCTCAGATGCTCATAAGCCAGTACTTATTATACAGCAGGAACTTCTTCTTGAAACATTTGTTAATGTCTGTTATGTACTTCACAGATAAAGATTCTAGTTGTCTACTGATGTACTATGTTCTTCATCTGTAAATATGTTGTAAGTAATTGCTATGTAAATTGTTAATCGCTATGTAATCCAGTGTAACTACTGTCTGTTTATTTTAACTGTGGAGCTTTTCTCCCCGGGCCTCCGCTGAACATGGACCTACATCCAGTCGGACACTCCCGGTCAACAAATATAAATAAATAAATAAATTATATATATATATCTATGTGTGTGTGTGTGTGTGTGTGTGTGTGTGTGTGTATATATACACATTTTATATATGTATATAAAGTCCACCAGAGGCAGACACACAGTACTCAACCCCATAGATTAGGCTTCAGTGGAAACCGAGAATGATAAGGTGGTTCTCTGTGGCAGTTTCTGGGAAACAGCATGGTCTCCTTTATCACTTCTATAAGGGCATCAGCCCTATACCCAAACAGGACATTCATTATCCAAATATGTAATTAATGTGGGGAAAATTAATTAACTGAGAGAGGTGGCAACTCATGCAATTCAGCACCCTGATAAAAGCATTTATTTTGCCTTTTCTTGAAATGATAGCATGATGCTTAGAAAAGTCAGGGATGCAAGAAAGCCAGATGCCATCCTTCAGTTTAAGTTTGTTATAAAATGTAAATCACTAGTAAGGTAAAACAAACCAACAAATATGCCATAAACCTGCTTAGAAATGTTGCACTGCATCTGAATGCAAAGGCGCTAATGTTTTAGCAATTTAGAATAACTGCGAGAGACGTCCAATAACCGCAAGAAACAACCGTTGATTTTAATGAAAAAATTCAGCAGTACTTTGCTCTGACTCACTATATAAATATGTATTTGTAATTAATATTTATTTATTTGAAAGGTTATTGAGTAAGAGTTAGTGCATAGATTCTATGAGAATGGCAAACCCCAAATAATGCTTTTTTTTCAAGGTTTCCTGTAAGATAAAAAATAAATTGCTGGACAGTTCAAGATGCTCAAATAATTAAATACCTGCAAGGCACAACAGAACAAACCTCAGCCAAGTGTGTGTTTTCCCAGGGGAAATGATCCTGGGACTGTCACTAAAGTGCATAATTAATTAGAAGATGAGGTAAAATGAGAAAATGGTGACATGCGATTGTGGAAGGCATTACTGAAGTACAGTGAGCATGGGATGCTCTGAGGAACAGAACTGCTAAAAGCTAGTACAAGAAAAAAATGAGAAAGTAAGAACTAGTCTGTCCTGTTTATGATGTGCTATCTATTGGGATTTAAAAAAATACGTTTTTCAGAGACATCCAACGTTGATACTCTCCCTTTAAGGGGGAAAAAAAAACCTCACGTTTTTTGGATCAGAACACTAGTCCGCAAACACTGCAGCAGTTCTCCTTGAATGCTTGAACGGGATGTCAATCAACTGTGTAGTTTGGTGTTAGTCTGAACACATACAATCTGTTTCACCACTAAATCCTCGATATGATCAAACACTTTCGCTGTACTACAGTGGAGATGCAATTAGAGGAGCAATTAAGGATTGACCTATAGATAACCTGACTGCAACCTCCAGTTGCATCTCTGATGCAATTTTTACTTGAAAATTTAAAATAAAATGCTAAGTAGAAATAGAAACGTACCATGTTATGTAGTCCAATCTCGCCAACATTCTTACCCGTGGGTTCAGAGCCAAATGTCGGCTCTGACTCGGCCATACTTTTTAGCTCCAAGTCTTTCTACTGGCTGGGCTAAGATGGTATCCCATGCTGCACTGCTCTCTATCCCCAGATCTCGTTTGCCGCTCGTGTAGCTCGGACGTGGTATCGCTCTTGGCTGTGGCTAAATACCCTTTTCTTATATCAGAGAAGATTTTTGCAAAAAAGCTATTTTAATAGCTATTGTGTGTCTTCTTGACTGTATTGTGGAAAAGTTTTGTGTTCTTTTATAGCGTATTCTGTGGTATCCCACTAGCTGTTTCCAACGGGGTAGGCCCGTTTCAGTTAGAGGACCTAGTCTGTCCCCTTGCTTTCCTTGTGTGTTAAATCCTTCCCTTGGACTAAAACCGTTTAAATTAGAGGAATTAGTCCTCCCCCCTTGTGTTTGTGTCTAAGGATCATTTGAGTTAGAGGTCTTTGTGTGTTTTCTGTTTGTTGTTTGGCTTGTTCCCGCGCTTGCTGCTGTTTGACCATTGGTCTAATTGTGAGTTAGTTACTTGCTGTTGTGGTAACTATGTCCAAAGATGCTAAGGAGCATAAGCCCTCGGGCTTCAAGAAGTGCTCCAAGTGCAGTTATAAGATGTCCATCACTGATGGACGCTCTGCTTGTGTGTACTGTCTGGGAGCGTGTCATCTCCAGGAATCGTATAGTTTTTGTCATGCATTTAGCCCGCTTGTTCTTCAGGAAAGGAAGAACAAATTGATTTTGAAGGGACTTCTGAAACCTCCTCATTCGAGGAGGGTCTGGAGAGTGCTTCCAGCTCTAAGGCAATATCTTCCAAGGCTAAAAAGCAATCCCCGGCTCCATCAGTATCCGCGGAGCCGCCAGATAAAATAGCAAAATCTTCATCGACATCCTCGGCTCCATTGTCCTCGGGGCCGTAGGAAGTGTCAGTGGTTATGGAACCTGCTTCAGCTCCAATTTTCTTGGAGCCTGTTCGGAGCCGGTCGCCTAGCATTAGGCCGGTATCTCCTCCTCGCAGGTCTCCTTCAGAGAGGAGGTCTCAATCTCCTTCCCTATCCTCCAAATCTTCCAGGACCTTGTCAGATGTGGACGTCGATAGAGTGATGCAGAGACTTCTTCAGTCACCGGTACTGGCTAAATTGTTCTCTACTCCGACCCAGTCGGCTCCGGAGCCGGTCCCTCAACCTACATCGATACTTCCTCCTCTGAGCACATCTCAGCTTTCGGAGCCAGAGTGCTCGGCTCCGAGTGAGGTCCCTAGGTCGGTTCCGACAGCCCCTCTTGGCTTATCGGTTCAGACGTCGGCTCCAACCCCGTCGGCGCTGTCCACGGGGTTCAGGACTCAGGATTCATTGGTCGGACCCGAGGGAGAGGCTTCGGGACACGTTTCGGCTCCTAGTCTCCCTCTCGGTGCTTCGGCGCAGGGAAGCCTGACTCCTGTCTCTGATTCGGAGGCTGGTCATTCTTCGGATCTGGGAGGACCAGCCTTTGAGGCCATGCGGAGCACGTTGGCCAGGTCATCAGCGGCATCATACGCGTCGGTCACTGTCCCCTACAACACTGGTGCAGGTCTCTGGTCACCATCTATCTCTGGACAGTGGAGCCACAAGGCCTCAGGGTACCCCCACGAGTGGTCCCCATATTTCTGAGGGCCCCCCAGAGTTTTTGCCTGAGGAGCCACCCAGAAAGAAGACGTGCAAGAGGAAGCACATAGATTCCCAGGATGAGTGTCTCACGTCAGACACCGACCTCGAGGAATCGGAGGGGTCCCCTAAGTCATCCTCTGAGGATGTTTCTTTCTCTGACATCCTAGATATTTTGAAGCAAAGAGGTGACTGGCCATCCAAAGCCCCCTCCGAGGAGTCATCGTTCTTCCTGAAAGCCTTTGGTGCTCAGACCTCCGCCTCCTGGGTATCTCCACCCTTCGACGAGCTTCTGGATTTGGTTTGTCGAAGGGTGTGGGAAACCCCTGACTCTGTGGCACCAGTCCCCAGGAGACCTAATAAATTTTTGTCTGCCCCTCCTGATAAGGAATTTCTATCCAAGGGAGTCCCTGTGGATTGCATGGTGGTGGCAGCTGCCACCCAGAAGGAATTAGCTGAGACTTCTTCCACCGTCCGTCCCCCTAACAAGGAGTCTAGGACTGTGGATTGGTACAGGAAGTGTACGTTTTCTTCAGCGACCTTTACCGTACGGTCACTGAATTACTTATCACACTTTACACGGCTCCAGAGAGATCTCCTAAAGGAGCTTGGAGATACTCTCACGGGTAATGTTTCTGAGGTGGTGGCCCAGAAGTTCAACGCTCAGATGTCTACCCTCAATTCTGTTGTGAACTCCTCCATGAGGCTGATCTCCTACGCAGCCGAGGGAGCGAGTAGGGCAACAAGTTCAGGAGTTGCTCTTAGGAGGCAGGCCTGGATGCGCCTTTGTCATTTCACGGAGGCCTTAAAGTCTTCATTCACCGACGCCCCGTTTGATGGCTCCTCTTTGTTCGGAACCAAGGTGAAAGACACTCTCACTAGGTGCGAGCAAGGGGGAAAAACTCTGTCTGCCTTAGGAGTTTGTTTTTCCCTTCCCTCTAGGCATTATCCCAAGGCCCAGAGGGGTGGCAAAATGTGGTTCAAGAAATCAATGGTGTTTTCCCGGTGCACAAGGTGAGCCCCCCTCCAGAGGCAGGGGAGGGGGTGATTATTCAGGAAGATGCCGCCCAAGGGGCAGAGGAGGCCCTCGCAACCCGGGAGACCGTGATTCCTTTCGTGGTTCTCCCTACCGCCGCTCCTGATGGGAGGCCCGACTGTGTGTTTCCGGAGCCAGTCGGGGGTCGAATCTCATTATACCCGGAGGCCTGGCAAGATATCACCCAGGACCAATGGGTTCTACGAATAATTTCTGGAGGATATGTCATTCCCTTCTCATCAAATCCCCCTCCAGTCAAGAAAATCCTGGATGTTCCACTCAGTCAAAGGGATTACGCAGCTTCAGAAGTTTCAAAGCTGCTAGAAAAAGGAGCCATCCAACATGTCCCCTCAGACCAGGTCGGATTAGGGACTTACTCCAGATTCTTTTTGGTGCCGAAAAGGACAGGGGAACTGAGACCCATTTTAGACCTCAGCCGATTGAACACCCATGTGCAAAAGTCCAAGTTCCAAATGGTCACGTTGCAGTCTGTTCTCCCATTGTTGGGAAAAGAAGTGTGGATGTGCTCCATCGACCTCAAGGATGCTTACTACCACATAAAGATGGACAGGGCATCCAGAAGTCACCTACGCTTTTGGCTAGGAGCCAGTCATTTTCAGTTTCTAGCCCTGCCCTTTGGTCTCACCACAGCCCCCAGGGTGTTTACCAAATGCATGGCAGTGGTGACTGCTCACTTGAGATATCAGGGATTCTAAGTGTTTCCATACCTGGATGACTGGCTCCTTACTGCCACCACCAGGCATCTACTTCTTCAGACCAGGGAAGCGACTGTCAACCTATGTCAGCAGTTGGGCATCACCTTGAACTGGGAAAAATCTGCCTTGTTGCCCTCACAGCATGTCACTTTTATAGGCGCCAAATTAGACACCGTGCTCATGCGGACGTTTCTACCACATGAAAGAATCAGAGTCCTAACAGGTTTACACCTTGCTCCCTCTGAGAAGAGTGAAGGCAAGATGGGTCTTCCAATTGTTGGGGACAATGGCTGCTATGATTATGTTAGTCCCTCTGGCAAGGTTACATATGAGGCTCCTTCAGTGGCTACTCTTCGCCCAGTGGTCTCTTCAGCGTCTTCCACTTTCTCACCCTATTCTACTCAGACAGGTGCAGACAGGATCTCAGTTGGTGGCTTCACACCGACAACCTCAGCGCGGGAAAGCCTTTCTCCTTTGCCCCCAGTTGCCACGGTGACCACGGATGCCTCCCAGATGGGGTGGGGGGGGCATTATGTAGGCAGGACAGTCCAAGGCACATGGCAAGAGCACGAGATGCATCTGCATATCAATGTCCTGGAGATGAGAGCTGTGCTACTAGCGCTGCAAGCACTTCAGAGTTTTCTTCCTCTCGGGACTATTGCAGTCCACTCAGACAATATGTCAGTGGTGTGGTATCTGAACAAACAGGGAGGAACCAAGTCAATATCCCCTTTGCAGAGAGGCCATGCGAGTGTGGCAGTGGGCAGTGTCTTCCCAAGGTTTTCTGGTAAAAATGCACATTCCGGGGAAGTCCAATGTGATCGCAGACAGGCTAAGCAGAGCTATTCTGATGCCTGAGTGGTCCCTGAACTGTCAAGTTGCGGAGCGGATCTTCTGCAGGTGGGGTTAGCCTTGCTGCAACCTTTTTTCCAGCCCCCTCAGTGCCAAATGCAGCAGCTACTTCCCCCTTATCCCCCCTCAGAGGGAGTCACCTAGGGACGCTGTAGTCCACGATTGGCCCTCCGATCTACTATATGCCTTCCCTCTGGTTCCCTTGCTGTCAAAGGTTATTCAGAAAGCGCAATCCTTGGGCAGCAAAATGATTCTGATTGCCCCACACTGGCCTCGTCAAATTTGGTTCCCCTTTCTCCATCCCTGTCTCATGGACGCTCCTTGGATTCTGGACCCACAACCAGACTTACTGACTCGCATGTCAGGGCAGCTCCATCCCTCGCTTCAGACCCTCCTGTTGACAGCCTGGCTACTCCACTTCCGTCATTAGTTAGACTTCACCAATTTTTGCCGTAGGTAGTTCATATTCTATCTTCCTCTCATAAGCCTTCGACCAGGAAGATTTATTATAGCAAATGGAAGAGGTTTTCAATCTGGGCACATGCCAAAAAGATTGACCTTTACACAGCTCCAGTTTTGTCTGTATTGGCATTCCTCTCTATGCTTTTCAACCAGGGTTCAGCAGCCGTAACCATTAAAGTCCAGTTGGCGGCGATTTCTACCTTTCATGTCGCAGGCAAACCTAGCCTAATGGCACATAGACTCTGTAAGGCTTTCCTGAAGGGACTTTGTTGCTTCGTCCTCCGGTCTCAGAACCTGTTATGCCTTGAGGCTTAAACTTTTTTATACAGGGTCTTACTTCAACCTCCTTTGAACCTACAGCCACTTTTGATTTAAAATTCTTAACTTGGAAGACTGTCTTTTTGGTAGTCATCACGTCAGCCAGATACGTTTCGGAGCTTCAAGCTTTATCAATCAAACCCCCTTATTTGATTTTTCATAAGGACAGGGTTTCTCTCAGACCGAATCCCTCCTTTCTTCCCAAAGTAGCGTCAGTTAGTAACCTTAACCAATCTATTGAATTGCCAGTGTTTTTTCCTCAGTTCTCAAACAAGACAGAATTCAAATTTCATCAATTGGATGTGCACAGACAATTACGTTTTTATTTGCACAGAACGAAAGACCTCAGAAAATCTGATCAGTTGTTTGTTTCATTTTCGGAAAACAGAATTGGATCTCCTGTTTCCAAAGTCACATGTCCAGGTGGATTTCCGGTTGTATTTCTTTCATTTATACATCAGGGAGAAGAGATTTACCGTTCCGGGTGAAGGCTCAGTCTTCCCGGTCTGTATCTACATCTACAGCTTTTCAGACCAGACTGTCTATGGATGATATTTGTGTTGCGGCTACTTGGGCATCTCCTCACACCTTTGTTACTCATTACAAGTTAGATGTGGTATCTAGGGGCAGGTCTTCCTTTGGTTCCAAAGTGCTCAGGAGTATTTTCCACTGAGCCTCACAAGATTTAGGTGCTGGGGACGCTGTCCCACGGGTAAGAATGTAGGCGAGATTGGACTACATAATATCAAGAAGTTATGTACTCTAACGTTCGATGTATGTAGTCCATCTTGCCTCACATTCTTACTTACCCCCCTTCCCCCGTCCTGGAGGATCTGGAGGTTAGGCCTTGTTTCAGAGTTCCCTTCATTCTTGGTTTGTTTTTCCTTTCCTTAGGTGGTGTTATGCATGGAGAATGAGTACTGGTGCTCGCAGCAAGCTAGATCTTGGGATAGAGAGTAGTGCAGCATGGGATACCATCTTGGCCCAGCCACTAGAAAGACTTTGAGCTAAAAAGTATGGCCGAGTGGGCTCCGAACCCACGGGTAAGAATGTGAGGCGAGATGGACTACATACATCGAACGTTGTAGTGAGTACATAACTTCTTGATTTTGGTGGTGCATATTCTGATTTTAACAAAAGCCCAATGCATTTCTTTCTTTTTTAGCTCACAAAGCAGCTTTAAAAAGGGGGTGGCGCACGCCCCTGCCTAAATCTGCCTTTTTTGCTACAGGTAACTACTTTTTCTAATAATAAACCCAATTTTATAAAATAGATACTAGAGAATTTGATAACTAATAGGAGAAACAATATAATGTGGTGCAGATTAGTAAAGACGAAGCCTCAATGCAAGTTGCCAAATTTCTGAAAAAAGATGCAAGTCTACATCTTTGTTTCAAATTCTGAAGTGTGTAGCCAACTCAATTAGCATAGAAAGATAAAACCATGTCTATAGTAGGTGACCCAAATTTAAGGGCTTTATTATCTGTTGTAGCCTGCTTGGGTAGGATGGGTGTGCCTGTCCTGAGAAGGGGATCAGACTGGAGTCATCCACTGCCATAATCATTTGGATGCAACAAAAGACCTGAAGAGGGATTATGGTTAGCAAGCCATATTTGTGGTAGCCCTCATTATGGATGCACAGGACTAATGGCATTCCCTTACACCTGAAAAGGAAATGTGGCTGCATTGGTGATGCAGTATCCCTCATTCCCCATGTAGGAGAGGATCAGGGCTTATACTGTACACTTTGATTGCTGGCAGGAGCACAAATCACTCTTAAGGCATGATGTATGTATGATGTAAAGTATGATGGCCTCTTTAGACAACTTTCATCTCTGATGGGGAAGTCCAATATGGGAAAACAAATGGGCTCATCTGGATGAGGTTTTCTGGTTTGCAGGCACTGGGAAAGCATCACATAGAAAAAAATTCTAAGGAGTGTGCTAAAGTACAAATGACTTGTTTAATTAAAAAAAAAAAAGTACTTATTCTTGTGGCCAACCTCAGTGCTGCATAAGGAAAAGACCTTGGCAGGCAGCTACAGTACCCGCTCCAGTACCCCCAGTAATCATACAAGTCAAGAAATTTTAAGGGGCATGAACCTAGCATTTCTGGAATGTTTTCATACGTTAGGCCCTTAACCCTTTCATTCCTGATTCTAAAACATTTACAAAAATGTATTTAATTGCATTACAGAAACAAACTGCACTGATACAACAGGGGTGTCTCTCTTTTTCTTTCTACCTTCGTTGGACTGACATCAGTCTCTGGGTAGAAGAGAGAGAGGGAGAGGCTTTTGCAGTTAGTTGTGAAGGTGTAAGTGGATAAGAGGATCTGAAAAATAACTCCTTTACCAAATTCTTCTAGTAAAAAAGAAAATTTCTGTACAGAACAAATTCATCACCTTGCCTCTTAAGATTCTAACAAGGAAAATACCTATAAACTTAAAGTGGTTTCTTTTTTGAGAATTTTTTAGCTTGCCAAAGAGAAATCCTCATTTCTAGATGATGAGGCTTCCCAACCCATAGCTCCATCACTTAACTGCACTTTTTTAAAGCAGATAGTGTCCAGGTTCACAGTTTTCAGTACCCAAAAGATCAGGGAATATATAAATCTACATTGGATATCTAGATCTTTGGCATGGAGAGATGGTCCTTGTTAATAACTAGGTAACCCTATTTCCATTAGTGTCTCAAGTACTTCTTGGAGCTGGGTAGGGGAGGAGCTAAATGACTAGTGAGTGCTTGCTGGCCTCTTCTCAAGGGTAGGAGAGAGATGATGCCCCTTAAAGCTAATTGTGCCTGCTGCCTGGTAGAAACCAGTGACCAGATAGTGAGACGGGAACAAGCAGGCTAAGCGTGTAGGCAGGAACTTGAGGGTTGCCATATGAGAGGGTATATCACTGTCCCTAGTTCAAATTTAATGACACGCAGTGGCATAAAAAAAATGTGGTTTGCCTTAATGGAGTAGGTCTTCCACCTAGACCCATTTCCAGTTGAGTTGGCCACAGTTCAATAACCTCTTGCAGCTGCTCCACTCCACATCACAGTGGAATGAGTAGACTGCATAAGGGAAGAAAAGGTACTGTCAGCTGGGGATGAACCAAGAGTTAAACCTCTTCCCAGGCAGGGTTAGGCTGGGACATGCCCCTTGATGCAGTGACCACTTATGGTAGCATGTAGTTGTGGGTGTGGGAGGAGCTGAAAACTCAGACTGCTCCCAAACAAGTACCAAATACAGCACAATCTAAGGCTAAGTAGGGTCTGTGTGCATCTATGTAAATGGAATTGTTGAGTGAATAAATCCCCCTTAGACAAGTTTGGTCATGCTCCTGTCATCATTAAACCAGAAAGGGAAAAATATTCCATTGCCATATTTTTCATTCTGTAAAGATTCTGTTACTGGATAAATATTTTCAAAAAGTTGTACATTTGTTACCTTGGTGGTTGGAGCATTAAACTTTTGTCTCACATGGTTACTTATCAGAGCAGATCTAAGAAAACATTACTTGGCAGTGTAAGTAGTGGTTAGTAGTTGGTGTTCATGTGACACTGTAGATGCTGTTTAAGAGCTGCTGTGACAAGGGTTGTAGTGAAAAGAACAGCTTAACTTAGAAGTCGTACAGCGAAGATGTTACACCAAGAGCTGATACTCTAGTCAGCCAACAGATATTGTTTTTGACTCAAAATAAAGACAAAGCATGAATGTTTTTCAAAAAACATATGCTTGTCTTACTCCTTGGTTTCAAAATACTTCACAAATAATACGTGTATGGGAACAGAACTCCTTCACAACAGTTTAAAAGAAAGCCAGACTGCAGCTCTGCTTCTTCAGGAAAGACCATATGCAACAAGAAATCGTCATGGCTGATATCCTCCTTTGAACCCATTCCCTTTCCCACTACCCCAAGGAGGCAAGATGCAGAGACACCTTTCTACCTAACGGCAGATAACTATAAGACAAGATAGGTGTTGCTAACTACTCCATAGCCGGCCTTAGGCATAGGCCAACTAGGCGGCCGCCTAGGGCGTCGGTCTAGCAGGGGCACTTTTCTAGTATTTATTTGATGTAATTAGACAAGGATGGGGGCACCAGGTAGTTTGGTGGGGGTGCCATGGAGCCCTTTTTCCTAGGGCACCAGTTGACCTAAGGCCGTTGCTGAACTACTCACCAGGGCTATGTAGAAGAATTTTATAAACCACAAAGTCAGTTTGCTGCACAGATTCCTTCTCATCAAATACATGTATGTTCATAGGTGTGCACTAGGCCAGCGACCCTGGAGTCTTTACAACCCTGGCCCAAAGAAGTGCCCTGGCATCATGCTGCTGTTAGTTCCCGTAGCCTCTATCAACTAGAGCCACTGGAGTGATCCCTGGGGTGAACTTTCTATTTCCCATCCACTCATCAAGATTTCTCTTGAAAAGGGTTATTGAGGTACACTGCTTGACATGTATGGGAAGTCTATTCCAGAGCGTGGGTAGTCTCTGGGTTATGAACCTGCCCCTCCAGCATGTTCTTTTGATTGTGGTAATGAGGTTGAGATCCCTGGAGCGTGTGGTGGGGAGGGATTGGGATTTCTTTAAGTGTAACATTTCTAACAGGGCTGGGTCAGACATGGCTTTGTAAGTCGAGCAGAGATCTCCTCTTGATAGACGATATGAGACAGAGAAAAACTGGAGTTTTTTGAGTCTGTCCATGTAAGGCATGTGTTTAAGGCCTAGGATCTTCTTCGTGAGGTACTTATGTGGCCTTCCCAGCTGTTTCAGGTGTTTAGTGAGGTACATGCCAAATAGGCCATTATACTCGATGATTGGTCTAATGAGGGAAGAGTAGAGAGAGATGATTACCTCTTTCTTCCTGGATGCAAAACCCTTGGTAATGAGATGTGCCACATAGAAGGACTTTGACCACGGTGGCAATGTAGTGGTTGAAGGAGAGGCTGCTGTCAACCTGAGTCCCCAGATCTTTTATAATGCCTTCAGTGTTCAGTGGGCTACAATCAGTGTGGCAATTAGTGGGAACTGAGTTTTTCCCAAAGGGAATGACAACGCATTTTTTGGCATTAAGCTTATGGCCATGGTTTTGGCACCAGTCGTTGGTCTCAGTGAGGCCTTTCTGTAGGATGTCTACATCACTTGGAGAGATAATAGGGCCCAGCTTGCAATCGTTGGCAAATCTGGTCAACCAGAGTCCCTCCGTGTTGGCCTCGACTCCTGAGAAGTAGGTGCCAAAGAGGAGAGGACCCAGGATGGACGCCTGTGGGACTCCACTCATGACTGGTCGGCAGTCTGACTTGGAGTCTGCTACTTTCACACTGTGGGTTCTATCTATGAGCCAATTTGCACCCCACCTAATGATATAGGGGTTGATGCCTAGTTTGGTGAGTCTATCAATAATTCCTGAGTGGGGAATGGTATCAAAGGCCTTGGCCAGATCGAGGTAGGCTGCATGAACTGCCTTGCCCTCATCCACAGCTCTGGTGACTGACTCAAAGAAGTCAATCCAGTTGAGCAGGCATGATCTACCCTTCACAGAACCAAATTGCTTGGGACCCAGAGTTTGAAGATTCCCAATATCTTTGTTAATTAGGTCCATGATGATGCACTCTATAGCCTTACATATCTGACTCGTCAAGCTAATGGGGTGATAATTCCCAGTGTCTGTAGTCACTCCCCCTTCATGGAGAGGGATGACTGTAGCACTACACCATTCTGTAGGGACAAAGCCTGAGGTGAGATTGTAATTGAACAGGGCACACAGGTGTGGTGCCAGTTCACTTTGTAGTTCATGTAGAACACAGCCAGGGATATTGCCGGGTCCCATGGAAGCTGTATTCTTGGCCTTGGACAATGCAGCTTTAACCTGTGCTGCAGTAATGCTGGGTACCTGGCATTCTTCCGGTATTGTGATTGGTCCTTGGGGGGGGGGGGGTGAGAGGGGTAAAGTTGGCACTGAATCTGTCGGTCAGTATGTTGGCAATATCTGTTGGCTCAGTATAGGAGGTACCATTGTGCAGTAACTCAGAGCAAATCTAGGTTATTGCCGTGGAGATTCTTGATACAACTGTAGAAGGCTTTGTGGTTGTTTTTCGTGTCTGCTGCAAGTCTGCCTTCATAGCTGGCTTTAGAAATTTTTATGAGAAATCTCAACTTTTTGTTGAGGCTAATAAGGGAGTTTTTCCAGGCTTGGTGGTACTTCTTTTTCTGCAACAGTTTCTTCCTTCTGTTTTAGAGTTTGTTAATGGCAAGGGACCACCAGATTGGCTTCCTTTGTTTGGAGGACAGCATCTTGTTTCTGTTGGGTATTGCTAGTTCCAGGCATTTATGTACGTGTTCGTACAGTGCAATGGTGTGTGATTAGGCGGTCATGCACCTATTTTCCATTCACGTGGGTGCTGTAAAGTTAGCCATCTCTGTTTTTAGGAGCCCAAAGTCAGCTTTGGAGAAGTTTTTCGTGGTGGTTACCTTTGCTGGTGGTGTGGATTTCCATGGTAATTAGTTTGTGGTCTGATCTAACCAGGGAGGAATTGACTATTGGTGTTGAGCAACGGTTGCTCATGTTCGTAATAGCTAGGTCAAGCATGTTGCTTCCTTTAGTGGGGGTAAGAATGAGATGGTCCAGCACATTGGAATTAATGAATTCCAGGAAGCGTTGGGCAATTGTATTGGTGCATGAGAAGTTTTCCCAGTTGATTGAGGGGTAGTTGAAGTCACCCAGTATGAGAGTGTTGGGTTGGACCCTAATAGTTTCCAGTGTGCTTAGGAATGTGGAATGAGAGTCTTGGACATGGTTGGGGACCTATTGGAGGCTACAACCTGAATCAACGTCTTACCGATTGTTAGTTGTACCTGAAGTATCTCCGATGCGTTATGCTGGACTACTAGTCTGGAGGTGTGCATATCCTTTATGAATATGGAGACACCACCTTTGGAGCTTCGGTCCATTTTCTGGGGGCGAAAGGTGTGGAATGAGTTATTGCCTGGTAGTGCAGGCGTGCTTTCTGCTGCTTTAAACCAGGTCTCCGTTACAGCACAAATGTTGATGTTCTCCATTTTGAGGAGTGCTTTGAGCGAGTGCATCTTGAGATTTAGACTTCTAGCATTGAGCAACATGACCCTCAGATTGCATTTATTTATAGCTGTTATGGTAGTAATTTGGTCTTTGAAACACCACCTGAAAAAGGCACTATAGGGGTGGCAAGAGCCTTAGCCAGTATCCGGAAAGGGTCTATATTAGATAAAAGAAAATTTATTTTACCGAACGCGGACATTATCGAAAATCTCAGAACTCGAAATTGCAATTGTGGGGGGCTGCGCCCCTCACACCCCCGACTAAATATATATTCCAACTCTGAGATTTCACTACAGTGAGGAAAGGGCAACTATTCCCATCTTCACTGTAGTGCGATCTCACAGTTCCGGTTTTGGGTTCCAGGATTTTCCGTCATGTTAGCGTTCGGTAAGATAAACTTTCATTTATCTAATATAGACCCTCCGGAAACCTAGGGGTGACAGATGCAGGCCATCTCTGGCAAAGCATCGTGGTCTGTCAGTCATGTCATCCCAAGCAGATAGATACTGGATCCCCTTAGAATGACACCAAAAACTTAGCCAATTGTTGAAGTCAATCATTTTCTGCTTGTACTGTAGTAACATTCTGGGCGATGGTAGGATGCTGCTCAGGCTAGGCTCATACCTGCCTGGGCCACATAATCTAAGAGCTCCTCCTGGTCTCTCTTCATTTAGTCCAGGGAGGTATGTCTCAGGTCATTGACACCCACATGGACAATGACAGAGTCATATTCGTACTTGTTGTGGAGTGACCTGAGTGCATGTGTTGTGTTGGATCCTGGCACCCAACAGACAGCTGACTGTTACCTTCTCCTTATTCAACCTAATGAGTGGGAAATTAGTGTGCCTCACTATCTAGTCAACTATGATTAGTGTATTGGGCAAGCTGTTTTGCCTTAGGGGCTTAGATTGAGGGGCACACTGTGTAGGTGAGCTGTGTGTCTTGTGATTTGTGCTGTGTTGTGGTGGTCAAGTGCGTTTCTGATTTGGAGGTCTCTGCTGTTTGGATAGATTTCTATTGAGAGCCTCCACGAAGGTGAGTGTGTGGTTTGTGTTTTATGTGAGAGCTGTGATGGTGGGTGTTCTGGAGGGCTATGTGTTCCATGTGGTGTGGTGCAGGTGTTGACCTTCTCCTCTTGACCAGCTATTCCGGTCTTGGCTGGAGAGTGCATGTCTTCCAATTTGGATATACAAGTGCAACTCTCACATGTCTGAGTGTTGGGAGGTAAAAGGAGAGGGTTGTCTGTGTACATGAGGCAGTTGCTACACTGCCTCAGAATGCCCAAGTTCACTAGGTTAATAGGAGAAAGCACAGGGAACTGACCTTTAGACATCCCAGGAGGGATGGTCATTATTAAGTACTTGAGCTGTTTCCTTATAGGAAGTTTAGTGTTGTTAGCACTTGTGTGCGCTAAAATAATTGCTACAGGAAACCAGATGAAGTGCTAGGTGAATAAGCTAGTTAAATGCAAGAGGGAAGAGAACTAGCAAGATCTAAGGGAAAAAAATTGAAGAGCAGATTATCTGGCACCAGTAATAGTTTACCTTAGCTTAGTGGTGCTGCACAGCACGCAAACCCGTGCAAACACGGGCTTTTAAAGCAGAAAGTTGAAAGGGAGCTAGAAACTACTTCTCTTGTAGTAGATAGGCTACCTAATGCTTACCACTCCCACTGATAAGCTGAGAGACTTCCCGCTAACACAGAAAGGTCTGCACCTTGAAATGATGGATCAGGTCATAGCAACAAAGCAATACAAAGTGTTCTTTTCAATCAGAAGTGTGGTTTCCATGCAGACTATTTCTATGCAAGACTATTTGACTTATTAGAGCTGACAGATTTATAAATGCAAAGCCATCTAGAGTCATGACTCTGAAGGCTTTACTTCCTTTGGTAGTGCAGGACTCTCATAACTAAATGAAGTCTTCCCTGACTCCTTCATATCAGCAACTCTTCCCGGGGCAGTTTCAGATGTAATGACAGCCTTTCTAAATCAGGACAAGCGAACAGATAGTCCTGCTAGAGTTCTTTTAGCATAAAGCCATCACAGCAAGATAGGTTTTTAGGATACTGAGATGATTATTTCTTTTTGTAATGTAGTTCCTCAGGAAAGGTTATATGACAAAAGCACTTTGGTATTTTGTAAATGTTTAGAACCAGTCTACAAATCACTAAGGAGGAAATTGTTCAACATGGAAGATTTATTCAAGGTAATAACATTACTTATCTGTGCAGTTGAAATCCTGATTTTACGTTCTTTAGATTATTCAGAAATTTCAACAACTTGTCTCAGTCTAGTCTAGGTGGCGTTAGTGTAAGAAATCACTGCATAACAGTTTGAAAGAGATGAAAGTAGTATACATTCAGAGCCCAGCCAGCCTTCAAGGAGAATTTTCAACCAGATCACCTCAAAATTAATACCGAGAACAGTACAACAATGGGCATAGGTAAGGAATAGCAAAGAATAATCCACGACCTTGAAGAAAGGAACCGGAACTCTGCTAAAGTCCACAAGGCTGTATTTTTATTTCTGAAGTATTCCAAAAGTCACAGATAAAATCACACAAGCGCTTTCGCTCAGGCAATCCTGAGCTTTATCAAGTGAAAACAAATTGCAGTGTGCAGTAACCTCCATTAAATAGCCTGGCAATTATACAATTAATTAATTAGTAAATCTAGTACTAAGGTGTGGTGCTTTAGAGTTGGGTGTTAAAAAAAGTTAGTCATTATATCAACTCAAAAAATGAAATGTTTGCAATAACATATGCACTTAAATAAAAATGACTAACCATAAAAAACATTTTAAAATGCCAGTTTCCTAGGTTTCAGGACATAAGTCTGATGTCTGATTGGGGTTGTAGATTGTTAAAGAATATGCTTAAAGATGTGTTTAGATTGTCAGTGAATTGTTAAAAAATTTTTTTCTTTATTACTTTACACTGATAAAAACATGCAATAAAATATGCGTGAGATATTTTTAATGCCCATCCATATAACATTTCATATAGAATTTGATTTATTAGTCGGAATCCTATAACCGTGGATGTTCAATAATTTAATATGCTGTGTGGGGATGCTGTGGTATGAAGGGGGTCAAGTGTGAGAGTTATAACCTAGCCCTCCTAAGCTTGAGGACCGGTTTAATGCTGATCATCCCATTCAGACCTGGTGAGGGGGGTTTTGTACCAGTGACCAACAATACACAAAACAAGGATACTGCTCACACTAACAGTTTTGCACACACATACTCATCAAATTCCTATGAATTGGAAGAAACAATCTTACATCACTGGCCGGTTTTAACCCTCTTTGAAGAACTAAAGGACTATATACCACCTAAACCCAGTTTTGTTCGTAAAAGAGGGGCTAATTTAAAGGAATTATTTGAAAGAAATCAAAGAAAAAAGATGAAGGTAAAACAACCAAGGCTGGGCACATTCAAATGTGGTGCCTGTGCCCAATGTCATGCCATATCCAAAGAAACAGCACCATACCTCCCGTCTAGGAACTACAAGATACACCCCACTGGATTTTACACCTGTGCCTCTAGAGGGTCGATACTTGGGGATGTGCACCAACTGTCAAAGTTTCTATGTGGGCAAAACTGAGAGGGAATTAAGAAAATGTATCTACGAGCATCTTTATGACATGACCAGGAAGAAGGAAACCAACGCCTTCTACAAACACTCACTCTCCTGCCCAGAACCCAAAATCCAGTTTCTAGTTCTGGAACAGGTTGAGCCAGATGCAAGAGGTGGTGACTGGGAATCCACCTTGGGCTACCGTGAACTATTATGGCAGTTGAGACTGAATGCAGGGAAGCCACCAGGTCTGAATGGGATGATCAGCATTAAACCGGTCCTCAAGCTTAGGAGGGCTAGGTTATAACTCTCACACTTGACCCCTTCATACCACAGCATCCCCACACAGCATATTAAATTATTGAACATCCACGGTTATAGGATTCCGACTAATAAATCAAATTTTATATGAAATGTTATATGGATGGGCATTAAAAATATCTCACGCATATTTTATTGCATGTTTTTATCAGTGTAAAGTAATAAAGAAAAAAAAAATTTTTTAACAATTCACTGACAATCTAAACACATCTTTAAGCATATTCTTTAACAATCTACAACCCCAATCAGACATCAGACTTTTATGTCCTGAAACCTAGGAAACTGGCATTTTAAAATGTTTTTTATGGTTAGTCATTTTTATTTAAGTGCATATGTTATTGCAAACATTTCATTTTTTGAGTTGATATAATGACTAACTTTTTTTAACACCCAACTCTAAAGCACCACACCTTAGTACTAGATTTACTAATTAATTAATTGTATAATTGCCAGGCTATTTAATGGAGGTTACTGCACACTGCAATTTGTTTTCACTTGATAAAGCTCAGGATTGCCTGAACGAAAGCTTGTGTGATTTTATCTGTGACTTTTGGAATACTTCAGAAATAAAAATACAGCCTTGTGGACTTTAGCAGAGTTTCGGTTCCTTTCTTCAAGGTCGTGGATTATTCTTTGCTTGTCTTTGGTTTTTTGTGCATTACTTCACTTGATCTTGTCTGCCATGGCCAACGGAGAAGAAACCTTTAACCCAGGAGAAACTCCTGAAATGCTGAAAAACACTACAAACGATCTTCCGGTGAGCAGAGCGGAGTTCAACCAAGTACTGGTTGCACTCAAGGAGCTCACTAACTTGCTGAAACCCACTATGGCTGCTTCACCAGGGCTAGCTTGCAACCAGCAGCAAGCACTACAAAATAACTTTGGATTACCGGTAATTGCGGACCCGGAAGAGGGTACAAGCTCCACTATATCCTCCACGGACATGTCTGGCGCTGGATCCAAAAGAAACAACTTTACTTGTCGCCATGAAGCTACCAGAGCTCCTGAAACTAACGTACAACTAGGGACCAATGGAACTAGTAATCCTGCTTTGAAACATAGAAACAAGGATGTAAACTTTACAAAATGGGCTGGACAACGCTTCACCTTTTCTAAAGGTAGTAACAATTCTAACAATTTCTCTAACTTTGATCAGAGCATGGACTTGTTCAAGGACAAATTATACTCCTTAAGGAGTACACAGCTAGAGATAGACTACTTGAATGAATGTCTGAGAGTAAAACGTGTCCCGAAAGGGCTACGCTTTTTTAAATTTCCAAACAATGTCCAGTATGGTACTGATTATTATTTTAACTTGTGTGAGATTTTTGATAAAGCTGGATTGGAAATGTTGCATGTAATGGTAGGGGAATATGAACTGAAAGCACAAACATTAATGAATGAGCTAGACACTTTAAACAATGAGTTAACATCTAGTACTAATTTTAGTGCCTTTAAACCAAACTATGACAAGGTTTTTGATAATGTTGATGTTTTTTGTGATAAGATTCTTAACAGAAAACTAAGAAAATTAGAACGTGATCTCATCGAATACAGGGATGGCCTTGCCTACCCTAGCCCCAATGGTTACAATAAAACTTCTTCCAAAAACAACACCACAAACACAGATAGGGCTAGTGACACATATGACAGACAAGAGGAACCCCTTAGAAGAAGTGAAAGGCTTGCAGAGAAGAACAGAAGGGGTACTAACAACCAGGATTTTCAACAGAACCCCGGCCAGACCGGGGTTTGGGGACAGAGACAAAGACAGGCACCGAGGTCTTGGAATTTTGTTCACTAACAAACCACCATACACCAACTACCCTAACATCCCTGGATGATCCTATAACTGACCAAGCCCCAAATTTGGGTTTACACAATCAAAACCCTACTAATATTGAGGGTAACTGCACTATTTTAAGGAGAAACAACTTTGCCATATACAATTACACGGACATGAACCTTCCTACAAATGCTTTTGATATTTTCACTCGAGGGCTACATTTTGTCCCAACTAAACCCATGAATTTAACACAAGCTTTGATAGATTTAAAAATGTTTACCAGAGCTTTAAACTTAAATTTGATTTTTAAAGGGCAAACACTTAATGCAGCAGGCCCAACGCGTGCAAGTCTCTTTAACCCCCCACTACACCCAATAATCCTCTTTTTTGAAAAGTTAGTGGAGAACGACTTCAGGAAAGTATATAATAATCAAGAAATTCTACTTCATCCAAATTTTTCTGAACAAGAAATGAATTTTATTGAATACTTGCATGAAGAAAAAATCAGGGTCATGAAACCTGATAAAGGAGGGGGAATTGTCCTTATGTTCTCAGAGGACTATGAAGCCCACATGCACACTATGTTGCAGAATGACGAACAATACGAGACGGTTTCACGAAACGAGATCAATATAGCCTTTGCTGAGATTAAGTACTATCTTAGTGACCTTCTATTACAACAGGCCATCAATGAAAAGGTCTACAACTACTTACATGTGGAAAAGCCCAGAATACCAGTCATCTTTGGGATACCTAAAACCCACAAAGGAATAAATCCACTACAATTTAGGCCGATTGTATCAGGAGCAGGTGGAGTGACTGAGCCCTGGGAAAATTTATTGATTACATGACCAAAGAATACACGTCTTTATTGTCCCATGTCTGCAAGGATTCTTGGCACTTCCTCCGGGACATTCCCACCTCTTGCTACTCCCCAGACACCTTAATGGTCACAGTGGACATCAAAGATCTGTTTTCCATCATCCCTCATCAAAAGGTTTGGAATGGTTTGCCCAATTTCTAGGCCAGAAGACAACCCTTAGTAACAAAATGTCCAACTTGCTTACGAAATGATGGAGATGGTTTTGTCCAACAACTTCATCTTTTTAATGGTGAATTATACCGCAACGCAAGGTTGCCATGGGGGCATCTTGTGCATCCTTCTACGCAAATGTAGTATTGCACATGTGGGAGCATACATTCGTTTTAATACCCCCATGGAAAGATCACATTCTTTTCTACAGACGTTATTTGGATGACATCTGTATTTTATGGTCTGGCTCTGAAGGAAACCTATCTGAATTCTTTACACACATCAATTCAACAACGAATTTCCTACAATTCACACACACAGTGGATCAGCATGAACTTCATTATCTGGACATTACTCTTTACAAGGACTACAATCAGAAAACTTTCCATTCCAAACTACATCGCAAGGCAACATTTTCCAACTCCTTGCTACACTTCGAAAGTGCCCACCCACCATATCAAAAGAGGGGGATCATTAAGGGGCAGCTCATCAGAGCAAGTAGAATATGCAGTACGGAGAAAGATTTTGATTCTGAGGTGGAATTTTTGAAAAACCTTTTCTTGGAGAGAGGTTACCCTCTGGAACTATTTCTAACTCTAGCAGCAGAGGTAAAATCTGCACGACATTCCCTCTACAAACCAATACTTGGGGGGGTTTTGTACCAGTGACCAACAATACACAAAACAAGGATACTGCTCACACTAACAGTTTTGCACACACATACTCATCAAATTCCTATGAATTGGAAGAAACAATCTTACATCACTGGCCGGTTTTAACCCTCTTTGAAGAACTAAAGGACTATATACCACCTAAACCCAGTTTTGTTCGTAAAAGAGGGGCTAATTTAAAGGAATTATTTGAAAGAAATCAAAGAAAAAAGATGAAGGTAAAACAACCAAGGCTGGGCACATTCAAATGTGGTGCCTGTGCCCAATGTCATGCCATATCCAAAGAAACAGCACCATACCTCCCGTCTAGGAACTACAAGATACACCCCACTGGATTTTACACCTGTGCCTCTAGAGGGGTCGTATACTTGGGGATGTGCACCAACTGTCAAAGTTTCTATGTGGGCAAAACTGAGAGGGAATTAAGAAAACGTATCACGAGCATCTTTATGACATGACCAGGAAGAAGGAAACCAACGCCTTCTACAAACACTCACTCTCCTGCCCAGAACCCAAAATCCAGTTTCTAGTTCTGGAACAGGTTGAGCCAGATGCAAGAGGTGGTGACTGGGAATCCACCTTGGGCTACCGTGAACTATTATGGCAGTTGAGACTGAATGCAGGGAAGCCACCAGGTCTGAATGGGATGATCAGCATTAAACCGGTCCTCAAGCTTAGGAGGGCTAGGTTATAACTCTCACACTTGACCCCCTTCATACCACAGCATCCCCACACAGCATATTAAATTATTGAACATCCACGGTTATAGTATTCCGACTAATAAATCAAATTCTATATGAAATGTTATATGGATGGGCATTAAAAATATCTCACGCATATTTTATTGCATGTTTTTATCAGTGTAAAGTAATAAAGAAAAAACATTTTTTAACAATTCACTGACAATCTAAACACATCTTTAAGCATATTCTTTAACAATCTACAACCCCAATCAGACATCAGACTTTTATGTCCTGAAACCTAGGAAACTGGCATTTTAAAATGTTTTTTATGGTTAGTCATTTTTATTTAAGTGCATATGTTATTGCAAACATTTCATTTTTTGAGTTGATATAATGACTAACTTTTTTTAACACCCAACTCTAAAGCACCACACCTTAGTACTAGATTTACTAATTAATTAATTGTATAATTGCCAGGCTATTTAATGGAGGTTACTGCACACTGCAATTTGTTTTCACTTGATAAAGCTCAGGATTGCCTGAGCGAAAGCGCTTGTGTGATTTTATCTGTGACTTTTGGAATACTTCAGAAATAAAAATACAGCCTTGTGGACTTTAGCAGAGTTCCTTTCTTCAAGGTCGTGGATTATTCTTTGCTTGTCATAGGTAAGGAATAGGCTAGCTGCCCCTGTAGGCCATTTTAAGTGCAGTGAGTATAGTTCCCTATGGAGAAAGAAGAGGTACCACGTTAACTAAATGGAGCTTTAAAAACTGCTGCCGGCCCTGAAGGCCTTGGCAATACAACTGTTTGAGACCTTTCCTCATGCTGTAGTCATACAACCAATTTATCTTGTGCTATGTACACAGGAAAGGGAGTACAAGATTATAATCCCCATATAGGGGTGGGGGAGAGCTGCTGCTGCCTCTTTGCCCCTTCTGGGGGTAGAGGGGGAGTTGTTTCAGTCTTTGTTTTAATCTCCTGCCATGCTGACCTCACCAGGAATGTTGAGGCATAGCAGCTTAGTATTAAATGTAGATGTAACGCCACGGTGCAGGTAATCCAGATCATATCTACAAGTAAACAGATGTGCTCTCCAAGGTAGCAGAGCTCCACAAATGTTATAGTTGCTGTGAGAAGGGGTCAGGCTGTGAAGGGAGGGAGACCCACATGAATGGTAAGATGGCCTTCCCTCTTATCACCTTACGTATGTTTTGAGAGGACTGAATGGGCTTATCTTTTGCCCTTTTCAGAGAATGAATATACTATAGGGTTCTCACACTGCTTGGAGAAAGTATTGGCCTGACTGTCACCCCATAGGTGCAACAAATGAGTCAGCTGACTGCTCAGTGTGAGCTTAAAAATGATCTTCCCATTCTTTACCAACACCAGTTGGGACAGCCAGCTTGACTTAAGTTCCTAACTGCTGATTTAGGTCACTTTTATTCTCCGTGACGTGCCTGCAGGGGTTTCTTAAGTGACTGAGGCTGTCAGGAAGCCAGTTATTTTCTAAGTGGAAAATGTTCTTATGTTTTTTTGCAAAATGGTACCACATATTTCCCCGCTCAGTTTACCTAGAAGCAGAGCCACAGAAAAGGGGGAAGGCTAGGGAGTAGAGGAGGCCAGATGTTCTTCGTGTTTCACTGTTGCAGTCATCACACTTGGGTTATCTGCCTGCAGGTAGCCGTCAGTCGGCCCGAATACCAGAGTTTTGGGATTTCTGCGTCGGATGCTGTCGCCTCTTCCATGACGTCAAGTCGTCAGGGGTATAAAACATGCAGCCGATGCCATTACATCAGCTTTTCTTGCCACATGGGAGCCCGAAACAGAAGCAGTTCACAAGTGCCGGTTGGCCGCTACCAGAAATTTTCATTTTTCGAGTTTCACCCTGAAGTCTTCTAAAGCTAAGTACCCCGTTGGGGTTCCTTTTTTCTTGCTGTAACTGATGTCAGAAAAAGTTAACAATTGTCTTGCCTGTGGAAAACAAATACCTCGCAGAGATTTTCATTCTTAGTGCGTTGCCTGTCGTTTTTTTGCCTTATTCAACGGCCAAACTATTTGTCGTCGGGCTTTGTCGCAAAATTCTTTTGGGCTCATTCTCCGTATTCTGAAATGGCTTCATTAAGCCATCCGAATTCCAATCTTCCGAAAAAAAGTAAGGATAAAGACAGAGACAGACCGCATTGGTCCAAACTGCCGATGACACTTCCTTTAAGCAAGTCACCAGTCCGCCGGTACTCAATGAGACACTTTTGCAGCCCCTGATACCTGCTTCTACTGATTCACAGGCCTCTACTGAGACCCATTTGGAGTCTGGTATGCCGCAAGATGCTTCTTCGACTATGGAACCTGTGGATGTCTCTACCTTGGATGGGTCCGGAGCCGCTGTGCAGGCACCGGCTTCTGAGGGTGTATTCAGACCTTCCGATGTTAGTATTAAACTGACTACTTCATTTTTGACTAACTACCGAATTTGTCAGGCCCAGAGTTCGCACTACGCCTAGGAAACCGATGAACAAAGCGCATTATCAAGCTCCCATACCTCAGAAACAAATGCTTAGAATGGCTGAAGACCTTGCTACTTTAATTAGGGAAAGCCAGCCTTCCCCCTAGACAAAGAATTGATTTTTCTTCTGATTCTCCAGACCATGAGTCCGATGACTTCTGACTTCTGACCCCTCTGATTACCACGACATACCCTTATCCACCTATGAGGATTCAGATGCAGACTATTCCATTCCCTCTGCCTGCCCTCCAGAGGACCTTTCTTTTGGTGAAACCTTGAATACCCTAAGAGAGCATTTCTGCTGGGAATGCCAGGATTACCCTCAGTTCAAAAAGAGACTCAGGGAATTTTTAGACTTGCCTCAGTACAGGCCTCTAGCTATACCCCATTCCTGGATATTGTAGATGATGTCTTTATGGAATCCAGTCTTACCCCTGATACTTTACCTCCAGCTCCTAGAAAGCCTGCCAGGTACTGTAGAGTACCTGACTCTCACAAATTTCTCTTTATAAATCCTACTGCAGATCCAGAGACCATTTCCCAGGGACCTAAAGGTATTAAGGCTACTACAGCGAAAAACCCTACCCCCTTCGGACAGGAATTCTAGGGCTTTAGACAGATGGGGTGTGACGGTATATACTGCTGCAACTCTTGTCATCAGGGCTTTACGTTGTCAGTTTCACATGTTGAAGTACCAGCAGCATATTATGGAACTAATTAAACAATTATTTTGATTCCTAACTGTGCAGAAAATAAAGATTTGCAAGAGCTAATGCATTCTGCAAACCAAGTTGGTAAACATACTTTGCAGTGTGGTTTCAATGCCTTAGAAGCATCTTGCAGAGCTGCTGTTACTGGGTCTGTTCTGAGAAAGCATGCTTGGTTGAAGGAACAAATCTTGCCAAACCATGTCAAAGCAAAATTACTTGATGCCCCATTAAACCAAGAATTTTTGTTTGGCACAAAAGCAGAAGAAATTCTTAAAAAGATGGAGGAAAAAGCTAAATCTATGCAAACTGTTAAAAGATTTCTTACATGTACAGCCACTTAGATTCAGTAGGCATTGGCCCTCAAAAAAACTGGTCCTTTCCAATCCCTCTCAGGCCTTCTCCGTCCAAACTCAGGGGCAACAGACCACAAAGACTACAGTCTCAGGGTATGCACAGATCTAAACAATGGAGTGCTCCCACCTCAAAAACGGGGAGTAGTAAACCACCCCCTTATGTAAAATGTTCATAATGACTTGTCCTTCATCCTTCCCAGCTATGCCCAAATACTTGCACCCCTAGGAAGAAAACTTGCCCTGCATGCAAAAAACTGGGAATACATTACCCAGGACCAATGGGTCTTAAACATTTTATCCCAGGGATACAGATTCCACTTCCACTCATTGCCAACCCCAAGCGGATTGTCAGACCTTCCTCCAAACCAGTTGGCAGAGGCCCAAATGCAAGTACTTTCTCTTCTCAGTATCAGGCCTATTTATCCTGTTCCAACAGAGCAAAGGGGACAGGGTTTCTACTCCAGACCATTTCTGGTGCCCAGAAAAGGACTCTTGGCACCGTATCCTGGATCTGTCAATTCTCAACACCTTCCTGGTGGTACCAAAGTTCATAATGCTTACACTACCACAGCTGCTTCATATGCTAGCCAAGGACTCCTGGCTTGTCACCTTAGACTTAAAAGAAGCTTATCTGCACATCCCCATAAGGGAATCATGCAGGATATATCTACATTTCAGGGCAGGCTCCATGCACTATCAGTTCTCTACACTTCCCTTTGGCTTATCTACTGTACCCAGGGTATTCACAAACTGCCTGGCTCCAGCCATTGCATACTGAAGGCAGAGAAATATTCAAATTTACCCATACTTGGACGATTGCCTTATTCAGACGGACAGTCATGAACTGCTACTTCAGCACCTGACATTCGTAAAGAGACTCCTAACTTCTCGGGGGTATACCATCAACGAAAATAAATCACATCTGGTACCCAGCCAAAAAATTGTATTCCTGGGAGTAAGCTTGAACACAACTTCCCAGATGGCATTCCTCACTCCAGAAAAGCAGGTTTATTTGACAAATTACTTCAAACTACTGGCCACCCAAACCCAGCTATCTGCAAGAAAGATTCTGCAAGCCCTAGGGTTCATGGCCACATGCATTCTCCTAATTCCATATGCAAGACTGCATATGAGGAAACTTCAGTGGTACTTAAAAAGTCTCTGGTGTCAACATTCTCAGGACCTGGAAACAGTGATTCCTATTATTCCTTGCCTAAGGACAGAGTTCCTTTGATGGGCAGAGGCCTGCAACCACAACAAGGGACTCCCTTTCACTCACCCCCCTCCCCCACCGCCCAAACCCTGACAACAGACACATCAGACTATGCATGGGGAGGGGGGGCTCACATGGCAGGCAGATGCATTCAAGGCAACTGGAGCCCAGGACAAATGCACCTGCATATCAATCAAAAAGAAATGTTAGCTGTACAGAATGCACTGACAGCCTTCAAATACCTTATCCTTCCAGGACAACTCTTGATAAAGACAGACACCACAGTCATGTGGTACATAAACAAGCACGGGGGAACTCATTCCTACCAACTCTGCAGGTTAGCCATGGCTCTGTGGAACACAGCCTTGAGCAACCAAGTGCACCTGCAAGCTCAATTCCTGCCAGGCAAACAAAATTCACTGGCAGATGACTTAAGCAGAAATCTAATGTACCCACACGAGTGGAAACTGGAACCCAACTCATTCAAGCTTCTAATCCAGATCAGGCTCGTCAGACTGATGGGACGGTAGATGTTCATCGTGTTTCACTGTTGCAGTCATTACTGTTGGGTTATCCTGCTTGCAGGCTGCCCTCAGTCGGCCAGAATTCCAAAAGTCTAGGTCCGGCGTCGGTTGCTGTTGCCTCTTTCCTGACGTCAGTGCACCAGGGGTATAAAAGATGCAGCCAACGCTATTTTCTTCAGTCTTTCTTGCCGCGCGGTTCCCGAAGCAAAAGCAGTTCACAAGTGCTGGTCGGCTGACTCCTGAGATTTTCAAATCCGAATTTCAGAACCGAAGTCTTCATTAAAGCTAAGTACCCCGTTGGGAAAACTTTTTTCTTGCTCCAGACCGATGTCAGAAAAAGTTAACAATTGTATTTGTTGTGGGAAGCAAATACCTCATAAGGATTTTCTCTCTTACTGTATTCCTTGCCTAGGCCCTGATCACAATGTTGCTAGCTGTCGGTTTTGTGCTAGATTTAACCAACGCACTATCAAGCTTCGGTTCAATTTTGCATTTCCTTACTTTGGCCGACGATTTAATTATATAATGCCGTCGGACCAGCTGACAACCGGAGTTTGCAAAAAACACAAGGGCAAGGAAAAGGATAGGCATCCGAGGTCCAAAACCGATGACGAAGCCTCTGCTAGGCCAGTCATCGGTTCGCCGGTTCTCAGTGAGGTGCTTTTGCAGCCCCTGGCGCCCACTACCTCAGAGCCACAGGCCACTTCTGACTCCGATGTGGAGCCGACTGGGCCTCTGGAAACTCTAGGTATTGGACACTTGGAAAGCATTCCCTCAGATGGGTCTGGAGCCGCTGAGCAGACATCGGCTTCTGAGGGTGTCTTCAGACCTACACAACTATATATTAAGCCATCTTCAGCTTCAAAGACAAAGACTAAAGCAGCTCTAAAGACAAGGAAACAAGTACAGCATTCTCCTTCTCAGACTTCCATGCCTAAAATACAGATGCTCAAAATGGCCGAAGACCTAATTAG
Source organism: Protopterus annectens (assembly GCF_019279795.1). Classification (NCBI taxonomy): domain Eukaryota; kingdom Metazoa; phylum Chordata; order Ceratodontiformes; family Protopteridae; genus Protopterus; species Protopterus annectens. Next base: position 1,193,767,890 of record NC_056735.1, on the reverse strand, counting down.
TTTGATCAGGGGCTCCCATCCCCCTCCTGATAAGAGGCCTAGGCAAGAGACAGAGTACGATTCTTCTGATCAGGTTTCTATTTCCTCTGATTCCTCTTCTGAACAGGATTACTCCATGCTTCCCTATGAGGATTCTGATGCTGAAGAATCCATTCCTTCAGCCTCTCCTCCTGAGGATTATTCTTTTGGGGAAACCCTGCATACCATGAGGGAGCATTTTCACTGGGAGAGCCAAGATTATTCTGAATCTAAGAAAAGGCTCAGAGACTTTCTGCTACTTCCTCAGCACAGACCCCTTGCTATTCCACCTGTCCTGGATATTGTAGATGATGCATTTTCAGAGTCCTGCCTGTCCCCTGACTCTTTACCCCCTGCACCTGCTAAGCCAGACATGTACTACAGGGTCCCAGATTCTCATAAATTCCTATATAAAAACCCCGCTGCTGACCCAGAAACTATATTTCATGGTCCCAAAGGTGTTAAAGCTTCCACTGCAAAAAACCCTTTCCCCTCTGATAGGGATTCTAGGGCTCTAGACAGATGGGGGTAAAAGTCTACACTTCTGCTACCCTAGCTGTAAGGGCTTTAAATTGTCAGTTTCATATGCTTAAATATCAGCAATATTTAATGTCACTGCTTAAACATAAATTGTTGACAAATACTGAAGGTTCAGAGAACAAGGAATTGCAGGATTTATTGCGTGCAGCTGAACAAGTGGGAAAGCATACTTTGCAGTGTGGTTATGATTCACTGGAGGCCTCTTGCAGGGCCGCTGTTACAGGTTCTGTTATTAGAAGGCATGCTTGGTTAAAGGAACAGAATCTGCCTGATCATGTTAAAGCAAAATTATTAGATGCACCATTACAGCATGATACTTTGATTCTAAAGCAGAAGAGGTGTTGAAACAAATGGAGGATAAAGCAAAATCCATGCAGACAGTCAAGGATTTCTTACAGGTGCAGCCACCCAGGTTTAGCAGGAACTGGCCCTCTAAAAATTGGTCCTTTCCAGTGTCAGACAGACCACAAAGAGGCAGATACAGGCGTCCCAGAGGCAAATTCCAGCCCCAAGGCTCATACAGGCCTAAACAATGGGGTGCTTCTACCTCCAAAAGTGGAGAAGACAAATCACAACCTTACAGGAAACAGTCCCAATGACTTTCCTCTACCAGATCCAAGCACTTTTCTTTTGGCAGCCTCTTTAGGGGGAAAACTAGCACTTATTTCATCAAATTGGCAAATGGTTACCCAAGATAAATGGGTCCTAAGCATAGTGTCCCAAGGCTACAGGTTCCATTTTCACACCCTACCAAGGTCAAAAGGTATGCCAGACCTGCCACACAATCAATAGGCAGAGGCGCAAAAACAAATTACAGCCCGCATATACATGAGGGCCATTCAGCAAGTACCACAACAAGAGCAGAGGCAAGGATTTTCCTCCAGACTTTTTCTAGTACCCAGAAAGAACAAAACCTGGAGACCAGTACTGGAACTGTCAATTTTAAATACGTTTCTGGAAGTTCCAAAATTCAAGATATTAACTCTACAGCAACTACTGCCCATGCTGGGCAAGAAGGCTTGGCTCGTAACTTTGGACTTAAAAGAGGTATACCTGCATGTCCCAATCAGACAGTCTTGCAGAAGATACCTCAGATTCATAGCTGGCTCAATGCATTACCAATTCTTTGCACTGCCCTTTGGCTTATCTACTGCGCCCAGGGTCTTCACAAAATGCCTGGCACCAGTAATTGCGTTTTGCAGACAAAAAGGAATTCAAATATATCCCTACTTGGACTGCCTAATTCAAGCAGAGAACAAAGACATTCTTCTGAAGCATCTGGCGTTTGTAAAAAGATTACTAATTGGCCTAGGGTACACAGTAAATGAAAAGAAATAAAAACTAGTGCCCTCTCAAGAGATAATATTCCTGGGTGCAAGCTTAAATACAACTGCCCAGATGGCTTATCTCATGCCAGACAAACAAAAGCATCTGACTACTTACTTCAAGAAATTGGCAACAAAAACCCAATTATCTGCAAGGAAAATCCTGCAGGCCTTGGGTTTCATGGTGTCTTGCATTCTACTAATTCCATATGCCAGACTGCATATGAGGAAACTACAATGGTACCTAAAAAGTGTTTGGACTCAGCATTGCCACAGTCTGGAGACAGTAATTGCACTCATTCCCTGCCTGCAACAGGAGTTTTGATGGTGGGCAGAAGCCTGTCACCACAGCAAGGGTCTGCCATTCAGTTTACCCACAGCCAGACAGACACTGACAGCAGATGCATCAGATTATGCCTGGGGGGCCCACATGGCAGGAAAATGTATTCAGGGCACATGGCCTGCAAACCAGATGCATCTTCACATCAATCAAAAAGAGATGCTAGCTGTTCAAAATGCCCTGACAGCTTTCAAGGACCTGCTTCATCCAGGACTGTTACTGATAAAGACAGACAACACTACGGTCATGTGGTACATAAACAAGCAGGGAGGTACACATTCCTACCCCCTCTGCAGACAAGCAATGACTTTATGGGACACAGCATTGGCTTTTCAAGTTAACCTGCAAGCACAATTCCTACCAGGAAAAACAAATACTCTGGCAGACGAACTAAGCAGAAACTTCATGGATCCTCACGAATGGAAACTGGATCCACAAGTCTTCAGCATGATAATAAGGAAATGGGGATGCCCAGACATAGATCTATTTGCCTCCCCTCGCAACTGCCAATTGCAGAGATTTTGCACGAGGATTTATCACAAGCAAGCATGAAAAGTGGACGCCCTATCCTTCAGCTGGAAAAATCTAACGGTATATGCTTTTCCCCCACTGCCTCTCCTTCCCAGGATACGCCTAAAGGTCAGATGAGAAGCCAGAAATTATGCTGATTGCACCAGACTGGCCATGCCAGCACTGGTACCCAATCCGAAAGAGCTTGTCTCAAGGTCCAGCATGGATATTACCTCAAACTTCTCACTTGCTGACCCAACAAAACAATCAGATCCTGCACAGCCAACTTAGGACCTTAAATCTGGCAGCATGGTGGATAATGTAGCCATTCAGAACACTCCTCTTTCAAAAGCTGTTATGGATGTTATCTTGGAGGCCCAGTACCAGAAAATCTTATGCAGAAAAATGGAAGAGATTCTGTGCTTGGAACCAGGAACAAGGCATTGACACGTAAGTACCAAATATCCCTCAGATTTTACAATACTTAACTGAGATGCTGAACCAAAGGCCTTTCTTTCTCATCAATTAAGATTCATGCCTCTGCCATTTTAGCCCTTTAAAATACGGAACCACCTATCTTTTCTCATCCTTTAATAAGGCAGTACCTCAGAGGGGCCAAAAACATTAGGCCTCCATGGAGAGCACCAATTCCGGCCTGGGACCTTAATTATGTTTTGGAAAAACTCACACTGCCTCCTTTCGTGCCAGCATCAACAGCAGATATAAAATCCTTATCCTGGAAAACAGCTCTGCTCCTAGCAATTACCTCTGCAAGGCGAGTCTCAGAGTTACAAGCACTCATGGCTGTGGAACCTTTTATCATTTTTCATCCAGACAGGATTTCTCTGAGGACAAACCCTACATTTATGCCTAAGGTGGTGTCCAGTGTGGCCCTTAACCAAACCATTCACTTGCCTACCTTTTATCCTAATCCGCAGAACAAGGGTGAGAAAATTCTGCATTCTTTGGACATACACAGGCAGTTGTGTTTCTACTTGGACAGAACTAAAGCTTTCAGAAAGACTGAGCAACTTTTAGTGTCATATGCTGCAGGATCACAAGGAAAGGCTATCTCAAAACAGACTATTTCTAAATGGATAGGTCATTGCATCTGTTTCTGCTATGTTCAACATGGCAAATCAGTGCCTAAGGGCATTAGGCCTCATTCCACCAGAGCAGCAGCCAGTTCAGCAGCCTTCCTCAGAGGAGTACCAACCAAAGATATCTTAGAGGCTGCAACTTGGAGTTCAGTGCACACCTTCACAAAGCACTACCACTTACCTCTTTACTCTAAGTCCAGAGCAGGCTTTGCCACTGCAGTTCTGCAGGGCCTCATAGCCTCTCCTAATCCTATTTAGCCCAGCCACCCTTCCTCAGCTTTGGGATTCAACCCAAGAGCAATGACTGCAGCAGTGAAACACGATGAACATAGTACAGTTGTGTACCTACCATAAATGTAGATTTATTTTATTTTTATTTATTTTATTTTATTTTACATTTGTTGACCGGGCTAGTCCAGCTGGATCAATGTCCATTTTCAGTGGAGGCCCGGGGAGAAAAGCTCCACAGATTAAAGCAAGGTTATAGAAATTGAACATTTACAATAAATGCTTGTGATATAGACAGTGAGCAAAAATGCAAAGATATTAGTCTAGATCAAGTAATAATAAAAAAAGCAAATAGTGCCATCTACATAATGAGAAAAGCATTAACTACTTACAGTACAAATATGTGAGGATGGGGGTATTACATAGTTTAAAATGTATATACATACTTGTTAAAGACATTGTTTGTACCATTTTCTTTTTTTTTTTTTTTCAAATATGAGAACAATAGTAGCAGTAGAATAATTAAGTCATGTGTGATCACAGAGAAAGATTGCAGTTTTGAATAAGGAAATATGATAGTAGAAAGTAGGTTAGTCAGGATTGGTACAAGAGCAGAGCCAGAAGTTGTTCAGATGTAAAAGAAGTTGTTTTTTGAAAAGATGAAAGGTGGCTAGAGAGGAGATGTGTGAGGGGAGGTTATTCCATATTTTGCCTACTGAGTTGGAGAAAAGGCAGTTACCTGCAGAATTTGTAATTCTAGTTGTGTTGACTTGTAGCTTTTCGGCGGAGCGCAGCTGTTTCAAGTTATTATAGGGAGTCAAGAGGTTGCTAAGAGCAGGTGTTTTTGATGGTTGATATAGAATGTTATGTGTTATTAAGAGTTGTTGATAGATAAGCTTGTTAGGAAGTTCCAACCAGTGTAAGTGTTTTAAGTTTAGACAGTGATGAGTTCTATACTGGGATGCTGTGGCAAAACGAGCTATATTGTGGTAGGATGTAGTCCGTTTCCTTAGGTTGCTTTTAGAGAGATTAGTGTAAATAGAGGAAGCATACAGTAGGGTAGAGATAAGATGTGATTGTGCTAAGCTGGTCCGTGCTTCGGGTGTAAGGAAGGGTTTAATTCTGTACAGTGAACCAATCTTTTTGTTGACTGCTTTTATAGTGTTATTGATGTGATAATCATAGTTAAGATTATTATCAATAGTAACACCAAGCAGTTTGGTAGTAGAGTCGGGGGAGATGTGGGAATTATCACTTGCAGTAATAGTGAAGTTTAGTTGAGAAGATTTGTGGGTATGTGAGAATAGTAATAGTTTAGTTTTCTTGGGGTTTAGGAGACGACATCTTTTTGAGAACCACTGTTCAACGGTTGAAAAGGTAGATTGTGTAAGAGACTGGAGTTCAGATTGAGAGGAAGCTGTACAAATTATGGTAGAATCATCTGCATATTGTATACAGGTAGTGTTTTGGATAGATGATTGGAGATCATTAATAAAGATAGAGAATAAGAGTGGGCCTAGTATAGATCCTTGAGGTACTCCTAAAGAGATGGGTAGTAGAGCAGATAGAGAATTCTTCCAGAGTACTGCTTGTTGTCGGTTTTCAAGGTAGGATGAGAACCAGGTTAAGGAAGAGAAATCCAAGGCAAGGGATTTTAGTATGTGTAGAAGAAGTGTATGGTTTACCATATCGAAGGCTTTTGACAGGTCTAGGAAAAGAGAAGAGGTTAGTTTGTTGTTGTTACGGTTACAGTTGATGGTGTTGGTAAAAGAAAGTAGTTCTGTGGTAGTAGTATGTGAAGGTCTAAATCCATGTTGAGTGTTAGCTAGTAGGTTGTTATGGAGGAGATGATTAAGTAGTTGTTTGTGTATACATTTTTCCATGATTTTAGCTAGCGGAGATAATAGTGCTATAGGGCGAAAGTTAGAAAGGTCAGTGTATTTACCTCCTTTGTGTAAGGGTATGATGTGTGATATCTTCCATATTGCTGGAAAAGTACTTTCTTTTATGGATCGGTTTATTAGGATAGAAACAGGGTAAGCAATAGCTTTAGCTGCTACTTGCAGGAATTCAGCAGGAAGTTTATCTGCTGAGGGGGTAGTGGGTTTAAGTTTTTGTAAAAGAGATTGTATATAGGAGGTGGGTATGGGTTGAAGTTGGAGGGGAAGAAGAGAGTCATTGATGTTACTTAAGAGAAGTTGAGAAGTATCAGGAGATAAGTGGTTAGCTAGACTTTGTATGGAAGTAGTAAAGAAAGTATTGAAGTTATTGGCTATTAAAAGAGGGATTTATCAGGGTCTAAGTTCTGTGGGTTGGGTGTAACTACTTTGCCTGGGGTAAGTAGATTATTGATAGTAGACCAGAACTTTTTTGGTTCTTTTTTGGTGGATTGCTGAAGTTCAAAGTAATAATTCTTTTTATCTAAAAGGATGGCTTTTTTGGTACTGTTTCTAAGCTCTCTAAAGGTTTGATGATCTGTTGAGTTTCTAGAGGAACGCCATTTTTTCCAAGATTTATTTCTGAGTAGAATTTTTTGTTTAGTATTAGAGGTTAGCCAGGGTGCTGTTTTGGTCTTTGTTCTAATGGTACGACTTGGGACATGTTGATTTAAGATTTCAAGGAATGCTGAGTTGAAATGTTCAACAGCATTGTTAAGTGAGAGGTGTTTTAGAGGGGTCCAGTTGTATTGTGAGAGTTCAGTTTGAAACTGTTCGGGATTAAATTGTTTTTTTGAATATAGTGTTCTGTGAGTGGTAGGTAAGTTCAGATTAGTTTTAGCTCTAATGATGTAGGTGAGGGAGTGATCGCTAAGGTCATCAGGAAGGATGCCAGTTTGGTAGGTTTGTAGGGGGGAGTTTGTAAGAATCAAGTCTAAGGTGGTTTCTTTTTTGCTTTTATTATTTATTCTAGTGGGACTATCAATTAGTTGTTTGAAACCATAAAGGTTTATATGGGAAGTAGGGTTAGCATTGTTACATGATTTCCAATCAATGTTAAAGTCCCCAAGGAATAGTGTTTCTTGAGGGAGTTTATTATTAGAGAGTTGTTCAAGAATTTGTTCTAAAGTGGGGATGTTATTTCCAGGGGGGAGGTATGCACAGATGACGTTTATTGCTTTAGTAGTGTTGATTTGTATTTTGGAGCAGATTATTTCAGCATTATTGTTTTGGGTAAGGGTAAGGTCAAGAAGAGTAAGCTTCAGGTTTGTTTTATATAGAATAGCTACTCCACCTCCCTTCCTGGAGGTGCGATCAAGTCTAACAATGTTATATCTAGGTGGGGTAATTTCAATGTCTTTAATTGAAGGCTTTAGCCAAGTTTCTGATAAGCATAAAATATCAAAGTTGTGTACTTCTAGTAGGGCATGGAGTTGACTAATTTTGTTACAGATGCTACGTATATTGAGATGGGCCAAGGATAGTAAGTTAGAGGGTGTAGAGGATGAGAGAGAGAAGGGTTTGGTATGATTTTTCTGTGTTGTGGTAGTAGTAGCTTGTGGGCCTGGGTTGGGGTGTATGTCACCATCTTGTAGTAGATGGAGTAGTATAAAATAGTATACAAGTCTATGTTTTAGGAAGGTGTCAAATATTTTCCTTGTTTTAGATATTAGTAGTTTACAGTGTAGTAGCCTGTGGTATTTGGCAAGTAGGTAGATGGATTGTGAGGAGGTATGTAAGAAGGATGGAGGTGGGGATGTTGCAGGTGTGCAGGTATGTTTTGAGGGAAGTGAGAGAGAAACAGTTATGGAGTGTTCATAGGAGGTTAGAAAGTAAGTAGTAATGAGAGAGAACAGTAGTAAAAAGGAGATAGGTAATTTCAGTTGTGACTGGAGGATAGTTGTAGTCATGATAATATAGTTGTAAGTTTGGATGTAGTTAAATGGTGTGTTATAAGGTGAAAGTACTGTGGGAGTGTAGGGCAAGTGGTAAGGGTTGTGATGTTTTAGGTGTGTTAGTAAGAGAGGGGTGGGGCTGGTTATAGTAGGTGTGGCTAAGTGCAGGGTGATACACAATTTGGGAAGCTTTGAGTGTGATTGGGAGGAAGAAGCAAGGGGTGTGTCTAGAGGCAAGTTAAATGTAGGACCCCTGGGGGTGGGTGGGAATTGGGGGTGGGGAGGGGAGCAGAGTGAGCCCGCAGGGCGAACGGAGCGGGAAGAGCCAAAGAAGAGAGGTTGAGGGGAAAACAATCAGTGAGGTGCTTATAGTGAAGGTAAGTAGTCCAAGGGGATGGAAGAATGCTTGGGGTGTAAGGACTAAGTGAGGTAAGGTTGAGAATATTAGAGAAAGGAGAAGGGAGGAAATTGCAGAAAAGGCTAACAGATAGTGGGAAACATAGGAATTAGTATGTGGAAGAGAAAAGTGTAGAGGGATAGGTAATTCTAGTAGAAGTGGCTGCTGGCAGATCTTGCTTTGAGATCAACAATAACTCACGGTGAGAGAAGCTTACAAATAGTTATGAAAACCTGGAAGAGCTTGTAGGACGTGCTTTCTTGCTTCTTTTCAGGAAGGAGGCTATCCAGAAATGTATAGGTTAGGTCCCTAGGGTAGGGTAGGTGACAGGAGTCTTAGGTAGGGTACACAATCCCAGACCTATAGGTGGTCAATAAGCAAAAGAGCTGGGAAAGGAAGGGAGAAGAATAGGATTAAGATATTGTGCAACAAAAACTATAAGAAAGCAGATAAAATACAACAGATAACAATAATCCTGTAAAATATTCAGACATATACCATTGTTCTCAAGGTAATTGTGCAGGATAAAATCAGATACAAATACATTTAAGCAATGAAAATCAGTAGATACAGCTATATGAGTTAAAGTGGTAAACCTCAGCTAAACACTATATGATATACAGAGGCCCTAGTACCTAAATCAGATCAACTAGAAATAATGGATACACCAACCAGGTATTAAGTAATGAAGGACCAGGTACTTTGTTTAGAATCACAGTTGAAAGCAGACAGTCCTATACTAAGTAACTACATAAGCTAGGGGAATGACTGTAGGAGATTTAAGAAAGGGGGCTAGGAATAAAATGTTCGAGTGTATTCACTGTTGCAGTCCAGGTTACCCACCCACCATCCCCCTTTTCTTTGCTGGGACTTATCTGCACTTCTCTATCCTATACAACCTATTTGGTGTATTTGCTTGTAGATGAAGAAAATGTTATTTTTGTGCATGCATTTTTATTGGCATATTTTTCAGCCTACCAATTTGGGGGCACCTGACATCTGGGGCAAGAAAAACTGAAGAAAATGGCGTCTGCTACATCTTTTATACCACTGGCGCACTGATGTCAGGGAAGAGGCGACAGCAACCGACGCCGGACCTAGACTTTGGAATTCTGGCCGACTGAGGGTAGCCTGCCAGCAGGATAACCCAAGAGTAATGACTGCAACAGTGAATACACTTGAACATCTACATTTATGGTAGGTACACAACTGTACTTTCCCGGGATCCAAGGTGGATCCCCCTTTGTGGTGTGGGATAACTGTAGCTGTGCGCCACTCAGTGGGCATGAAGCCTGACGTGAGGCTATGATTAAAGATGACACTTAGGTGAGTTGCCAGTTCATTTTGTTGTTCATGTAGTACACAGCTCGGGATGTCATCTGGTCCCATGGATGCTGTATTCTTAGCTTTGGAGAGTGCGATTTATACCTGTGTGGCCGTGATTGCCGGAATTTGGCAATCTTTTGGTACTGAGATGGGCTGTTTAGGGGGTGAGGGGGGGTGAAGTTGGCACTAAATCGATCTGCCAGGATATTGGCAATATCCTTGGGATCAGTATATTTAATGCCATTCTGTTGTAGCTCCGAGCAGATTTGAGCATTGCCATTTAGATTCTTGGCATAACTATAGAATGCCTTGTGGTAGTCTTTGGAATCTTTAGCAATTTTATTTTCGTAACTTGCTTTGGAGGATTTTATGAGGGATCACAGCTTCTTACTGAGGCTGGTAAGGGAGTTTTTTGCATCCTGGGATTTTCCTCTCTTCTGCAACAGTTTCTTCCTTCTGTTGTATAGTTTGTTTATGGCAGGGTCCACCAGATTGGCTTCTTTATTTGGAGGAGTGCATCTTGGTTCTATCTGGGATGGCACAATTCATGCACAAGTGGATGTGCTTTTACGGTGCCTTAGTGTAGGCTTCAGCAGTTGAACTTTCATCTCCCGTCTGCATGGGTGTCATGAAGTTTGTCACTTCTGACTTGAGTAGCATAAAGTTGGCTTTGGAGAAGTTTTTTTACAGAGGTTTCCTTACTGGGGGGTGGGTTGGGATGTGGATGTCAAGGGTGATTAGCTTATGGTCAGATCTGACCAATGAGGGGGTGACCACTGGTGTTGGAGCATCCATCTCCCATGTTGGTAATAACCAGGTCTAGGATATTGAAGCCCCTGGTGGGACAATGGATTAGTTGATCCAGGGCATTGGAATTTATGAATTCCATGAACCGTTGGGAAAAGGTGTTATTACTCAAGTAGTTTTCCCAGTTAATGGCAGGGTAGTTGAAATCACCCAGTATTAGGGTGTTTGGTTGTATCTTAATATTTTCCAGTATGTTTAGAAAGGTGTAGTGAGAATCTTGGGGCATGGTGGGGGATCTGTACCAAGCTACACTTTGGATTGTAGTCTTACCTAGTGTTAGATGCACCTGGAGAATTTCAGATACATTGTGTTGGGCAACTATCATGGAGGTGTGAATATCCTTGGTGAATATGGACACTCCTCCACCTTTAGTGTTTCAGTCTTGGTTTGGTGGCCGGAAAGTGTGGTAAGAGTTGTAGCCTGGTATTGCAGGGGTGCTCTCTGGAGCCTTGAACCAGGTCTCAGTTACTGCACAGATATCGATGTTCTCCATTTTTAGGAGTGCCTCGAGAGAGTGCATTTTGAGGTTTAGACTTCTAGCATAGAGTAGCATTACCTTCAGATTTTGCATGCTTGTACATGTTACGGTGGTGGTGTTGTCCTTTGAACCTTGCCTAAAAAAGGCACTATAGGGGTGGCAAGAGCTTTAGCCAGTAACCTGAATCCCAGGGGTGACAGGTGCAGACCATCTCTGGCAAAAGCATTGTGGTTTGTCGATCATATCATCCCAGGCAGACAGATACTGAATCCCCTTTGAATGACACCAGAAGCTTAGTCAGTTGTTGAAGTCAATCATTTTGTCCTTGTACTGTGGTATCATTCTGGGCGAAGGCAGGATGCTACTCAGGGCTAGGGTCATACCTGCCTGGGCCACATGATCCGAGAGCTCTTCCATGTCTCTCTTCATGTAGTCCAGGGAAGTACATCTCAAGTTATTCACTCCAACATGGACAATGACAGAGTCGTATTTGTACTTGTTCTGGAGTGACTTGAGTGCATGCATTATGTGGCAGATCCTGGCACCCGACAGGCAGCTGACTGTAATTTTCTCCTTGTTCAGCCTGGTGAGTGGGACATCAGTGTGCCTGACCTATAGAGTCACCTGTGACTAAAGTGTTGGATACATTTTCTTGCCTTAGGGGCTGTTGTTGGGTGGCACACTGGTGTTGTGAGCTATGTGTCACTTTGGTTGTGACTGGTTGTTTGCATTTCAGCTTAGGAGGTCTTTGTTGCTTGGGCAGGTAAATGTTAAGGGCCTTCGCATATGTGGGTTTTAGTGTTGCTATGTGTGGGTGTTGATGGTATGGGTTTTGAAGGGCTATGTGTTGCTTGAGGGTGTAGTGCAGGTGTTAACCTTCTCCTCTTGACTGTCTAGCACAATCTTGGCTGGAGAGAGCTTTGCTTCCAGTTTGCCTATGTAAGCGCATCTCTTGCAGGTTGTAGTGTTGGGTAATAGGAGGAGAGGGTTGTCTGTGTACATGAGGCAGTTGCTGCATTGCCCAAGTATGCCCAGATCCACCAGGTGGACAGTAGAAATCACTGGAAGCTGACCCTTGGACATGCCTGTGTAGGTGCTTTTTTTGTAAAGTACAAGAGCTGTTTCCCTTATCTTTGCAAGGTACTTTGCAATTCTAGACTGTTTAGTGCCTACGATTAATTTCTCCTGATTAACAAGGAGAGTTGAGTGATTGTATCAGTTTAAGGCTTCCTAGTGCTTTACAGCAGGTTCTAGAGCAAGTGCTAGTCACAGGGGTTCAAATTTTAGTGCTACTACTGAGAAACCAGCTAGTTCTAAGGGAACATTTGAAGAGCAGACTTTCTGGCACCTGTAATAGTTTAACCTTAGCCCTGCTGCACGATGAGAAAAACACGCAAACACATGTGTTTTTAAGCCAGAAAGTTGAAAGGGATAGAAAGCCCAAAATGGCTAATAAAATTACAATTTCAGAGCTGGAAACCACTCCTCTTGTATTAGATAGGCAGTACAATGCTCACCACTCCCACCAGTAAGCAGTAGGACTTCCCTCTACCACAGCAAGGTCTGGATAGCTCTGAACACAGAAAATAAAGTCCTGAAATGAGCAAAGCCTGGGATCTGGACTATACTAGCTAGGAAAGGCAGGAAACGAGCAAACAAGATAGCTGGTAAATAAATAAATAAATAAGATAGTATTTTTTTTTTCGTTAAAACAGACTAAACAATGCAATAATACAGTAAATAAACACAGAAAAGGCTAACGCACTTGAGTGTGTAGCCCTAAACAGTAAATGCAATTAAAATTCTGCAAAAGTAGCCATTTAAAACTTTTTAAATGAAGCAAGGCAAGTGCACAACTGAAAAAAACTATTTAAGAGGCAGTAATAAAGTAGAATAAGTAGCTGGTTTACATATACAGGAAAGCAACTAAAATAACACTAAAACAATTCAGATGCAGTGCAACCTAGAGCACTTGAGTTGTAGCAATATTAAGGCACATACAGTTTTAATAAATGCACTAAAATATACTCTATATTTCCAAAATGTTTGAGAAGAAGCACAGTCAGAACACTAGGAGATTCAGGCATTTTTTTTTTTATAGAAAGGAGGAACAGAAGGAAAGAACCTAAGTGGGTTGGCCTTCTCAGATGTTCTCTCTGTATTACATAGAATGAGCTAATGACACTAGATTGGGAGGAGTGACCAAGATCAAAATTAGAGTAGGGGAGGGCAACTGCAAGGCCAGCAGGTATAAAGACAAGATACCAATAGGGACGGGGGGGGGCTCCCTAGTCAGAACACACTACAGAAATCACTTCAGGCAGAGAACACTACAGGCAGCGAGCCAGCAACTATAAAATACAGTAATAAGGTATGCAGCAGACAATAAAAGTGCTATAAATATCTAGAATAACCAATAACTAGTAAAAATAAGCAAACAGTTTACTTATTGTTGTATATCACAGATCTGAGTTTTAGTCAGTGCTCCTTCTCCAATAGCTCTGAACACACACTCTAACAAACACAAAAGCCCAGAAACACAATCTTAAATATGGAAACTTTTCTATCAGAAAACACTACAGTTAGTCAGCCAATAGCTGTAAAATACAGTAATAAAGTATGCAGCAGACAAGTGCTATAAATATCTAGAATAACTAATAACTAGTAAAAATAAGCAAAAAAAAAGTCTTACTTGTTGTTATATCAGTGCTCCTTCTCCAATAGCTCCATTTACCAACCTTTTTTCCTAATCCTCAGAATAAAGGGGAAAGGATCCTGCACTCCTTGGACGTGCACAGACAGCTTAGGTTTTACCTTGACGGGACTAAACCTTTCAGAAAATCTGACCAACTGCTAGTCAGCTTTGCTACAGGGGCATAAGGCAAGGCCATTTCAAAGCAAACCATCTCCAAATGGATAGCACACTGCATATATTTCTGCTACAAGCACCATGGAAAACCTACACCACAGGGGATCAGAATCCATTCCACTAGGGCTACCTCAACCTCTACCGTATTTCTCATGGGAGTCCTACCAGGGACATCCTGGAAGCTGCAACCTGGAGCTCAGTACACACCTTCACCAAGTATTACCACTTACCTACCTTTTCTAAATCCAGAGCTGGATTTGTTATAGCAGTCCTACAAGGCCTGCTAGCCAGTCCTAATACTTCTTCACTGCCTCCACTTTTCCTCAGCTTTGGGAATTAACCCAAGTGTGATGACCACAACAGTGAAACATGAAGAACATAGTACAGTTGTGTACACTTACCATAAATGTAGATGTTCAAGTTTATTCACTGTTGCAGTCCTGATTACCCTCCCTCCAGCCCCTGACTTTTCTGTGCTTTCTACTTATCCTCTTTTTTGGACATATCTTATGGCAATGGTATTTACTTTTTTCTGGAGGTGTTCCACACCATGCAATTGCTTCCTATTTTGGGGAATCCTGACATCTGGGGCAAGAAAAACTGATGTAATGGCGTCGGCTGCATGTTTTATACCCCTGACCACCTGACGTCATGGAAGAGGCAACAGCATCCCCTGCAGAAATCCCAAGACTCTGGTATTTGGGCCGACTGAGGGCTACCTGCAGGCAGATAACCAGTGTGTGATGACTGCAACAGTGAATACACACAAACATCTACATTTATGGTAAGTGTACACAACTGTACTTTTCCCCAGGTGCCAGCTTGTAGGGGTACTAGTCTGCATATATGAACTTTGTGAAATGTCACTTTTTTGTAATCAGTTACTGCTTGTGAACTCTCAAACTTATCTCTTTTAGAGGTAGTGAGGCCTGCCTGAAGAAGGTGTACAGATATAAGAGGAGGAGCCAGTCATCTGTCTCCTTTGCTTCAGAGAGAGAGAAGGCTTGAGCACTTAGAAAGTTGATTATCAGCTGCATTATTTTTCTCTCATCAGTTGGCCAACCACCAGTTGGCAAGTGATGCTGTCAAGGCACACATTGCCAGAAGACTAGTGCTCTCCAGTGCTTACTTCAATAATGTCACTATTGCAGACATCTGTACTGTAGCCAGTTGGTCTTCAGTCCATCCCTTAACAAAACATTATTGGCTTGAGTTCAGATCTGGAAAGTAGACCCACCATTTCAGAAGTCTGTTCTTTTATTACTGATCTGGGGCTAACCATGGGTGAGGGATGGGGCAGTTCTCCAGTCCTGCTCCCTGTTGGAGAACAGTGACAAAGGACCACTAGATGCAGATTATGTTCTGCTTCACCCATGTTCCATACCTCATTGATCCCCCCATAGAAGGGGTTCTAGCAAATCACTCCATTTCAGTAAAGTTATGTAAACAATCTGTTAGTACTGTGTTATCTGAGCTCTGGTTGCTATAATCTTTAGCTCCTTCCATCCTAGTTGTACTGCTTGGGCTTCAGCCCAATCAAGGATCATTGTAGTTTAACGTATAACTGATATATTCTTACTATATTGGCTGATTGACAAAAAAACCCTCCTAGATGGGTTGAGAAAACCCTAATCGCATCCTGTGGGGATGATCCTCCAGTAGAAGCAGGTTTGAGAGTGCCATATAAACAGGTGAATATTTTGTATTACTTATATTAAAATGTAGTGTTATAGCTGTATTTCTTGATTTCAGTTGGGTACTTGTTGACTGATAGAGGACAAAGTCGCTGGCTGTGTAGGGATGAGCATGCCACGTTCCTGGAAACTTACATGACAATGTGTCAGCCAGGAGCATGAATGTGCCCAAATTAAGGATTCTTTTTAACAAATACAGTTACATTTGTTGGCAACATCAATGGAGTATTTATTTTCTGTAGTATGTCCTAGGGTCCCCATACATTGGGAAAAGTCCTGTGTAAGCTTGTCTTAAAATATTGCTTTCAGTAGCATGAGCTGACACATTTTTTGGCAATCCCTGTTCATGGGTAATGTTTAGAAGGTAATGTTTCTGGTGAACTGGTTTAAGGACATATCTGAAGGTTACAAGCTTAGTCCATTCTGCTACCTCTGGGCTTGCTGGTGGCCACAATGTTCGTGGTAACTTTTGCACATTTGACAATGTTGATGTTGGAGTGGATTGTGCATTAGTGACTTGTTACAACAAGCTTACAGATATTTTACTGATGTCAGACTTCTTACTGTACCCAGTAGTGGCAGACTCTCTTCATTGTGGGTCATTTTTTCCTGCAGTCAAACCTTTTGCAGGTACTGATAATGGTGGCATTGCCAGTGGGTTAAGGAAGCCCATCTATTCTCCTTCTTAACATAAAGGAAATAACCTCTTTGGAATGGAGGCACCATATGAGACAGTTGTAAATATAAACAGTACTCCATGCCATGAAGTAGATGAAGGCTGAACTAAACTTAGTCTCTTCTCATCTGTTCTGAGATTAAATCTGTAGTATAGGAGCAACCTTGGAGGTGTGATTTTTACTTTCTTTGCATTTGGTTGGTGATGAGTGTGGCCACGGGCTTTTAGACAGGAATGCGATAACCAGTCATATTCAAGGAGATGTGACCATGCTTGTGAATTTTGAGCTGCTCTTCCAGTCCTCTCCTGGAATTAATTTAGTCAAAGTCTTCATTTTGTGGTGACACAAGGCCATACCCAATTCTTGCTCTTATGAATAAATGCTGCCTGTCATCTTGTTTGGGGAACAGAGCAAGAATAAGTTTGACAGTGGAAACATTTTCCATCATATAACAAGGAGATTTTTCTTTGTTTTTCCACCATACTGTGCCAAAATTGTGAAACTGATTGTAAAGAACAAAACTTATCCTTCCTGACTTGCCCTTTAGTTGTTGAGAAGGGTCTGATTTCAGGATGTCTGGTTCCAAGATGTACAGGAACCCTTTCTGATTGAAGACACACTGGTTGGGTGGCAGCAAGCATTACTTCCAAGAGTCTTTTTTGGTTTACATACCTTGATCTTACTGAACGTCTGAGCCAGGGTGTCAAAGGTGACTGAAACCAGAAACCAGTACAAAGCTTTATTGCAGCCAGACATTGTGTCACATGAAAGATTCTGCACTGTGGCTGAAGAGGCATTAAGTTATCCAATACTGCTTCTAATTTATTTCCAGCCCGTTTATAATTTGGGTAGCAGTTATTTCACAACCAAAGATGTCAGCTGTTTCTGCACATTATGACCTGGCCATGTAGCCTGTTAAAGGGGTACTGCATTTCTCTTTGCTCATTTAAAGAAGCCCTTGCCATTTTGGGACTTATTTCTATGATTAACCATGTGTCTTTCTACCATTGAGTTTGAGTTTTCTGCGTTATGAAGTTTTGTCTAGAAAGATGCTTCTGTTGATGGGTGTTACCTCTTCACACAGGGCTGAAGAGAATCTATACCATAGCTTTAAGGAACATGCCCTTATGTTGCCTGGATAGGGTGTTCTTTAGGACTAATCCACCTTCCTTCTGAAGCTGATGTCAGAGTTGGCCATAGACCATTCCATTTGTCTCTAGTGGTGTAGTAATTCCATCAGGTATTTACTTCATCAAAATGTCTTCGTTGCAGACATTTTTTCCTCAGCAATTTGGGCATAGTAAAAAAAACTGATTGTAAAGAACAAAAAGAAAGAAAGAATGGGCTAATGAACAAACCAGTAGAACTACAGCCCAAAACCACCAGTTGGAAGCCAAAAAACAGACAGATGTACTTAAGCACTTTCATTCTTTTACTTTTAGAACAACTTCAGAATAAATCAAAAAACACATTACATCAGTTTATACTTATTAAAATGATGATGTCACTAATCACTCAACCAATCAAATCCAAATTCAGATAAACCACAAGCTGTTAACTAAAATGTTCATTCAACAATTAAAATCAAATATACATTCATATACTACATTATAAACATTAACTTTATAAACATTAAATTATACATATAAATCAAGTGTTCAAAAACATTGTATTTTAACAAAGTTTTTACTGAAATAGTTTGTCAAACCTGGACTAACATGAGCCCGTAAGAAAACTTGCCACTTGAGCTCTAAGAACTCAAGATGGTTATTAAATTGATCAACAAATAAATTTGGATCAACTTTCTGGAAAACAAAAAAATAAAACTTTCGAAACAAAGTACAACTCAAATTATGACTAGCAAGTGCATTATTGATATCCTTATTTAATAGCTCTAATACGTTCACTAGTACAACACCCAATAATACCCGACATTTTACCATGCACTTTTGACTGGATCTTGATTCCAAGGGTGTGGCTTCCTTTAATATCTATATATGCATTCTGAAATTTCACAGTTTTTTTTTCACACAGTCCTAGCTACCTGTTGATTAATAGCAGTCCCCTCACCAATCAGCCCAATTCATTCCCTATCACTGAGACAAGGGTCGACTATGAGGGACCATCGGACATCTGTTAAAGTCCCCATGCTTCCGTAAAGGATGACAGGAAGCAGCCCCCATTCTTCCGTCAAACACAGAAGGTGTTTTCCTTGTCTCCACCAGAGAAATAGCACTTCGCTGTGTGCTTCTTGGGAACATGAAACCCTTCCCTCCACTACAGGAGAGGTGAGTGGGTCATGCTCTTTCTCTTTTCTCCCTTCCTACCTGCCTGCTATACTGCCAATGCCACTGTTCAACCCCCCCCCCCACACCACCACCACCATCATTGCCTGGGTTGCAGTCTGCACCACAGACCCAAGCCTTAGCCTTCACCTTTTACTTATCATCCAGCTTCTGCCTTCCTGGGAGTTTACTAATCTGCTTGGGATTCTTTCCATTTGTAAACCTAGTAAGAATATTTTCCAATGTCTGCTTTAATGGATACAGTCTTACTTTATCATTTTATCTGCAAAAGATATCTCGTTGGTGAGTCCTAATTACTCTTCCTCCATCTCTATGTGTCTGGGCAGCTCTTGCATCCAATGGCTGCTTGTGGAGTTCTTTCAGGCTGGCAGATATTTATCTGTCCTTGAGCAGTGTAGGCACTGTTAATCACATTTTTCTTGATTTGCAGGAGTACTCTCACTCTGTCCAAGGGAAGGGGCTGCAGATTGGCAGGCTCCAAGGGCTAGGCTCACTTTTCTAGTACAGAGTGATGTCACAGGTTGTCTGCAGAAGGTATGCATGCTGCCCAAACTTAGAGCCTTCAGAGAAGTATAGCCATCTTGAGAGGAAAGTCGATATCCTAAATATAGACATACTGAAGAAGGGCCTACTTGCTAATCAGTTAATACAGTAAGAATGTGTCTTGTATCTCTTCATACCTCTCTGCACATAATCCATCTCCAGTGGACTGATTTATTCCTGGATTCAGTTGATTGTTTGATAACCTGTGATGAAATTTTTCTCCAAACCTAAATATTAGTTCCTTTGTGTCCAGGTAAGTCCATAAATAGACAGTCCCTTAGAAGGGGCTCACCCAAGTTAATGAAGCTGAAATTGTGCATCAGCTCTGTACAGCTAAATCTAAAGGGACAAAGTAGTATTTTTAAGTCTGTGTTAGACAAGCCTGCTGTCATGAAAGGAGATACTGCCAGCCAAGCTATCTGGAATTTTGTAAATAATTGTATGTCATTTGTGAATATCAACATGATTTATATGCTTGTGTTACAAATGGATTATAACTGTATGTTATGTGTATATCGAACTGCTGGAACAGAAGTGTATATTGAAATGGGGTTGCATAGCACTGAGCTTTGGATTAGAACAGAAATGTACCTGCACTATTGTAACTGTTTAAATGTATGTATTTTTAACAATGGAAACTGGAGCACAAGAGGTTAATTTCAGAAAAAAATAGAAATTAAATTACTTTATGATGGCAAGAGACAGGATGTCTGTACTAGGGAATGAGCTTGCTGTGTTGTCTTGAAAGAGAAATAATTACTAGGCTTGAGATTTGAAAGTGTTTTATTGCTTTATGACTTCCAGGATCTGACTTACCTCTAATAAAAACCCTGTGAATGTATTTTCACAGGTAGATGCTAAATGCTACCAGCTGCATCAATGGTTGTTTTTCACCTGGGATAGTCAGATGGCAAGAAATTGTCATTCTGCAAGCTATCCCAGCAGTAATATCTGAGATGTTAACTTAAGAACTCAGAGACTGAGTATTCTGTATTTTGTCTTTGACCTGACAGCATCAAGACCCACTTACCACATCTGCTATGATTGCTCTGTAAGTAAGGAAGTTAACTAGGATGTAGTAACTCTCTAGATAGTTAGGAATATAGCAAAGCTTAATTTACAATATACCAAAGCTTAATGTAGATGTTTTTCTTTATTTGAGACTGTCCAGCAATGTTTTAAATATTTCCTGTGATTTTGAACTCTGATGTTATTGCGTTTATATACAGAGTATTTTCTTCTTTTATTATTTATTATTAAATGTATTTAAACCTTTCATTGTGGCTGATATTTGTGAGACATACTTAAGTTCTGAGAGTACTTGCATATTAATTTGGTGACACTGTAGGCTACTCCTAATAGTCTCGCTCTTGGTCAAACTACCATTTGCTTTAACAGTAACATTACACAGTAAGATTGGACACCCTTTGTTTAGGGACTTAACGTAGCTGATAAGGAGCTGGCTAGTGGCAGTGACAACTACCTTCTAGTATGGGCAGAAGGAGGCATAGCTAGTAAACCTGTGCCAGCCTTTCCCAGGTGTGTGTGTGTATAAATCAAACCTCAAAGTGTGTGTGTGTAAAAATCAAACCTCAAAGTGTGTGTGTCAGCTTACTTGGGGAGGGATACAAAGCACTGGTTGGACAGAGAGGATGCTGGAGATCATGGCTTGGCCACTCTGCTGAGATCTCAACTCTATAGCTGTGCCAGTGGGAAGTCTTAGTTTGGATCTAGAGAGAGAGAGAGAAACCAGCCCCGAACTGACTGCAATCTCTGTGTTCTCTTAAGGGAAATTGCACTTGATGCAGAGAGATGCATCTACAAATACTGTGTGTGTGTGTGTGTGTGTACTTATCCTCCCAAAGTACGTCCCCCACTGGTGCTAGTGATGAGGATTGAGGCTCCTTGATTACTGGTCCAGTGGTGGAGCATCACATTATATTGGTTGGCAGTGGTTGGATATCCACATATTGGGATTCAGTGGTGTGGATATTGAATTCCTGTAACCTGTAAACAGTGGTCACTAAAGAAGGTGCTTGTATTTTCAGTCAGCCACACAGTGAACATTCAGAGTTTCATATCACAATAGTTTTATTTTTTTGTTGGGTTAATTAGTCAGGGAGAGCAGGCAAGGATGTCAGCAGAGGAGTTTTGGCAAGCTGACAATGAATCAGTTGGTTGAGATGTGCCAAGCCAAAGGATTGGTGCATGCCAACCTGACTAAAGCAGAAATGATTGTAGCCTTGGCTACAGTTGTATCACAAACTAGCAACCAGGAAGACAACCAGACACTGGCTTTGGGGATGTTCAACTCAGAAAATGGACAGTTCAGCCTTTCCACATTGGAATTAAAAATCCATCTGGAGTTGGAAAGACGAACTGGAGGCTAGACGTTTGGAAATAAAATCAGCAGAGAGATTGAGATGACTGGAGGCCGAAGAAAATGAGAAACTGATCTGTCTGGAAGCTGTGGAGAATGAGAGTCAGAGCTAACATGAAAAGGAGATGCTGACTCTTCACCAGGGTCATGGAGGTAATGGGGATGGAGTAACTGAAGCCCAGAAGCAACAAAGGTCAGTTAATTTGTTCCACAATTTACAGAGGGAGATAATTTCAATAGTTTTATATGTTTAAAAGGGTGTGTAAACAGTATAATGTTGACTAAGGGCTCTGGGTATGGTTCCTGATCCCCTTACTCCATGGTAAAGCAGTAACTGCTATTTCTAAATGGTCTGATACTGATTGCTTAAATTGTAAAACAGTTAAAATTGTTTGTTAGTGTTTTACGTTAACACCTGAAGCTTATAGAAAAATGTGTTGAGCATAGACCCAAGGCAAACGAAAGTGTGTGTGAATATATTGCTGAGTTAAGCACTTATTTTCATAGATGGGTGAGTCGGTGTCAGGTCACCACATTTTGAAGAGCTGACAGACATTTTGGAGGGAACAAGCCCTTAGCACTTTGCCTGAGGACATGAGAATCTGGTTAGCAGATAGACAATGTAACACAGCAGATGAGTTGGGGGGCAAGGGAAGCCTGTACCTAGCAACCAGGGCATCACTGCACAGGAAAGGGATGCCCAGTGCTGCACATGAGTCTAAGGGAACCCATGGTGGGCAGCCTAAACTGCCCAAACAGTGTCCACCAGTAGAAGGAGAAGCCTCTAGTCCAGGTACACATCCAGGACCAATGTTTAAATGTTTTAAATGCAACCAGTGGGGCAGTGTAGCATATAGATGTCCACTGAGGCAAGGTAGGGAACAAAAGGTGGGAGAGCCAGTAAGTGGGAATGACAGAAAGAATGCCAACAATAAGTTGTCTGGAGACAAAAAGGGTATCAAGCTACCACAGGAGGTTGTAGCCTGTCTAAGCAGATGGGAAACAGGCCACTTCTAGAGAGAGACAGCCTCTGAACTAACCATTGTGTAGCCTGCAGTGGTTAAAGAGGAGCACTATTTGCTTGGCAGTCTACTCCGGTCAGAGCTTTAGAAGGGTCCCCATTCCAAACACCTTTGGCTAGGTTTCACCTTGACTGGGAGGGTGGAAAAGGAAGCAAGAAAGTAGGTGTGTTTGAGGATATCCCTGCAGATGCCCTGATAGGGAATAATTTTGGTAAGGCATTACCTTGTGTGCATGCAGTTGCACACGATCAGGCTTGGAGAGCGTGTGGGTCTGGTAGCCTGGAGGGGATCCAGACAGACCGTTGACTTGAAGACAGGACTGGTGTAGTAGTTACTTCAGAGAGTGAGCTACCCTGTAGCAGTGAGACTGAAGGTGAGCCACAGCTGCTTGTGGGTACTGATGTTCCCTTAGACAGAGCTGACTGCAATGGCAGAGGTGAGTAGTAGTACCCAGGCTGACAGTGAGACACCGCTGTCAGCGAATACCAGACTTCCTGTGGAAGGGGAGCTGGAAAGGGTTACAAAGACTCTCAGACTCTACATTACAAGGCCTGAGAGAGGTAGCCAGGGAGCCACCTGATTCTCAAGGGAAGGGGGAATCTGTATACTGGGACAAAGGGTTACTGTATAGAGAGTGGACCCCTGACTGAGGGCTAGAGGGTAAGAATACAGCAGTTGGTAGTGCCCAGAGCCTACCGTCTAGCACTTCTAGCCATAGCCCATAATATTCCCCTTGTAGATCATATGGGCATAAAGCGTGCCAAGAGACACTATGCAGAAATTTTATTGGCGTGAGATTTCCAGAGATGTAATGGGGCACTGCAAGACCTTTGAGCAGTGCCAAAAGGTAGGCAAGGCAGGAGACAAGGTCAAGGCTCCTTTGATGCCTTTGCCTGTGATTGAGGAGCCATTTCAGAGGGTAGCTATGGATATTGTGGGGCCTCTGAGTACCCCATGTTCCACAGGGAAGAGGTATATCCTAGTGGTAGTAGATTATGTGATCAGATATCCTGAGGCAGTGGCTCTGTCCTCTGCTGAGGCAGAAAAGGCGGCAAATGCTTTTTTAGTGATTTTCAGAGGGTAGATTTCCCCAGAGAAGTACTGACTGACAAAGGTGTCAGTTTCATGTCAGACCTTCTGGCTTGTATGTGGAAGTATGGTGGGGTGAAGCAGAAGGACCAGCCCCTACCATCTACAGACTAATGGTCTTGTTAAGAGGTTAAACTCGACACTAAAGACCATGCTATGTGCATTTGTAGAACAGTTTAAGAGGGAGTGGGACAAATGTTTGCCTCATCTGTTTGTTTACAGAGAGGTGCTCCAGGAATCCACAGGTTTTTCACCCTTTGAGTTACTGTTTGGGCATAGGGTGATGAGACCTCTAGATTTGATTTGTGATGAGTGGAAGGGTAACTGTGAATCCCTCAAGGAGTCTGTTGTGGGATATGTCCTAAATCTCAGGACATGACTGAGGGAACTCATGGGGATGGCCCAGGAGAACCTGGCAGAAGCCCAACAGCATAAAAAGGTCTGGTATAACAGGAATGCTAAAGCTATAGAGTATGTTGTAGGAGAACAGGTTATGGTTCTCGTTCCTGTCAGACACAACAAGCAGCAGGCAGCCTGGGAGGGACCCTTCCAAGTGGCAAGGAAGGTCCATGATGTTAACTACATGGTAGAACTGCTAGGCAGGAGACAGAGGCACAAACTGTACCATGTGAACATGTTGAAACCTTACCATAGTAGGGAGGCCCTGGTGCTAAGTATTTGTAGTAAGAGGCAGGAGGAGTCTGAGGGGGATCTATGGCTACAGGGAGCCAGCCAGCAAAATCCCAAATTACTGTGGTGGAGCCTAGGATTGCAAGCATATGATAGGAGAGTGCAGTACTGTACTGGGGTCAGCAATGCCAAGGCAGCTGGGATCTCAAGACAGGGAATGGGGTAATGTATTCCCAGGTAGGCTCAACTCTCTCAAGCAACATTTCTCAAGGGAACTTGAAAAACTTGCTTGAGTCTTCGGGGGGTGGGGGAGTGTCACGAAAGGAGATACTGCCAACCCAGCTATTTAGAATTTTGTAAATAATTATATGTCATTTGTGAATATCAATATGATTCATATGCTTGTGTTATAAATGTGTTACAGCTGTATGTTATGTGTATATCAAACTGCTGGTACAGAAGTGTGTGTTGAAAAGGTTTTGTAAAGTACCAAGCTTAAAAATGTAACCACAGTGTACCCTACTGGATTAGAATATAAATGTACCTGCACTATTGTAACTGTTTAAATTCATATATTTTAACAATGGAAACTGGAACACAAGATGTTAATTTCAGAAAAATAGTTGAAATTAAATTCCTTTATGAGAGCAATAGACAGGATGTCTGTACTAGGGAACTCTCTATGTTGTCCTTAAAAAGAAATAATTACTAGGTTTGAGATGTGAAAGTGTTTTATTGTTTTATGACTTCCATGATCTGCCTTAGATACAAGAAAAGCCCTGTCTATGTATTTTCCCAGGTAGATGCTAAATGCTACTAGCTGAATCAATGGTTGTTTTTCACCTAGGATAGAGTCAAATTACAAGAAATGATGTTATTCTGCAAGCTATCTCAGCAGTAATACCTTGGATGCTAATTTAAGAAATCTCTGAGAGAGACTGAGTATTCTGTATTATGTCTTTGACTGGACATCAAGACCCACTCAACGCATCTACCTTGCTTGCTCTGTAAGTAAGTTAACTAGGCTATAGTAATTCTCTAGATATAGGGCAGGATTCACGATGGCTTGCACGGAGTCTAAGAGCCGTGTAAGACTCCATGCAGCCATCGCGATCCAGGAACAGACTGAAATCCCGTGTAAGGGAAAGCTAAAACGACTCTTACACGGGCAGGGTGTGGATATGCTAATCACCCCACTTGCAGCTGAAAGGCATGCAAATGAGGTAGATTAGCGATCCACGAAGCTGAAACCAGCCCGTGTAAGAGTTGTGTTAGTTGCAGAAATGTACTCAGTTGACAACTGAGTACGTTATGCAAATAACACAACGGAGCCATGACAGCTCCAAATAAACTGTGCAAATGTTACAGACAGCATGCCGATGGCCAAATATGTGGCCATTGGCATGGTAAACCGATGCAAACATGAAAAGAAAAGGTTCTTTTTTTTCGGAGATTGGCAATGTTTAAACGCAGCGCAGCCCCGCGCAAACAGGCTGCGCTATATAAAACTGAAAAATGAAAGTTAGAAATCCACAAATGTGGGTTTTATGTAATGCATGGATTTGCAATGCAGGGACTAGCAGACCAAAAACAACATGGCCACCGTCTAGTGGTTGCTAAGGGGGGAAGCTGAGTGTAAGACGTAACTAAGCATTAGTAGGCAATCCTATGTAAATGAATGGTAGGATAGTGAATCACACTGTCACATAGCAAATGAGCACAGTCCGTGTAGTGTAAGAGTTAGATAAGGGGGAGTAAGAGAGTAGGAGATAGGTGACATCACAGGGGGGAATGTCAGGAAGAAAGCAAGCTCATTGGAGCAAAGTGGTATGTGAAACATATCAATCACACAGCAGAAAAAGAGGAGTGTCAACAGATAAGCATGGGAAAGTCAAGAAATGGAAGGTGTACACTGTGGCCAACACCAAAGTTTCTTGCTGTACGTGCATGCACGCATGTGCGCGCTGGGTGGTGCGAGTAAGATAGAGTGCGTGCATGTAAGGCAGAGTAACCATGTAGGAGCCTGTTTAAAGATCTGTAGACCTGTTTGCACAGGTGTGCATGCGTTTTAACCCAAATAAGCAGATTCTAGTCCGTGTAAGCATGTGTGCTCACGTGGTAGCCACTGTGAGCGTGTTTTCGCTGGTATGCGCGCTGCTCCCCCTGAGGAAACAGAGAGGAAAAGGAAGCAGAAGAAATAGTAGGAAACTAGCAGGGAATACCTGTAGAGGTAGCAGGTGAAAACAATTAGAAGCAGACAATTACACAGGCAGAATACAAGCCCAGCCCAGCACAACACTGCAAACAGCATTGCAGTACGTTTCTCTCAAGAGATACTGCAAGACAGGAGTAAGCTAGTAGAAGTGAAAACTGAAAAAGCTGCACTCAGACCAAACATGCTAGGGGCTGCCATAGCTGTCATAAGGAGACATAGGAGACTTACTGAGGGTGGTGACAATGGAAATGCTGCGAGACAACCCACAGTGAGGAGACGGAGAAGAGTGTATAGGCCCAGCGTCACCTACCAGGGGTTACATGAACTGGAGACAATGGAGTGCTATAGAGTGGACAGAGACCTCCTGCAGCGAATTGTCAAGCTGTGCAGGCCATGCCTCACACACAGAACCAACAGAGGGGAACCCATCCCAGTGGAAACCAAGGTATGTGTTGGCCTAAGAATACTAGCAACAGGTACCTTCCAGAGACCAACTGGTGATATGATGGGGATATCACAGGCATCAGCCTCCAGGGTACTGCACCAGTTCCTGGATGCCATGTCAGCACATGTCGGTGATCATGTATATTTCCCCAATGCCCATGAGGTATTGGCCAGCAATATGCGTCTCTTCCAGCAAATAGCGGAATACCCTGAGGTAGTGGGTGCAATAGACTGCACGCACATACGCATCAAAGCACCAGCCGGTGAGTGGGGTAGGGCGTACATTAACCGCAAGGGCTTCTCCTCCATCAACTGCCAGGTCATGTGTGATGCCCAGGGCATAATAATGAATGTGTGTGCTGGTTGCCGTGGGAGCTACCATGATTCCCATATCTGGCATTCGACGCAGCTGTACCAGACATTTGCCAATGGGGACATCCCACATGGACACCTAGTGGGGGATGCAGGTTATACACTGGAGCCGTGGCTGATGACGCCCATCAGAAACGTACACACACCTGAACAGGAACGCCATAATGAGGCACACGCACAAACACGTAATGTAATAGAGCGTGTGTTTGGGCTGCTCAAGTCACGGTTCCGGTGTCTGGACACATCTGGTGGAGCCTTGCAGTACTCACCAACTACATGTACCCAAATTGTCATGGCATGTGCTATGCTACATAATATGATCCTGCGAAAACAGCTGCAGCAGGACCAGCATAGGGCCGGGACAAACAGCCCCCCACCATTGCCAAGGCCATCACAGGTAGAACGTGACTCGGAGGAGGAACAACCTGAGCCTGCCCCAGTAGGCAGAAGAAGGCGTGCCCAGTATGCCCTGGCCTTGGCAAAAAGGCAACGCATAACACATACACTGGCTCAGTAGGAACCCTGGGAATGATACCCCTCTCTGACTCACTCATATAGTAACAGGGATGCCTAACATGACATAACCTGCTCTCAAACATGTACAGGGAGTTTAGTATGTGCATCCGACAGAGGCAGCCCTGCAGCACCACCTGAGGCATGATTGCCATGTGTTAAGCAATGTAACACCATCTAGCATATGCAAACATGAAGACCCAACCTAACATCTCACCCTCACCAAGCATGATGCCACACTATGAAGACAACAAGATCAAGTACAATAATTGGCTGAGATATTGCTGTTAGCAAGGGGGAACACATGGATGACAGCCTGGGCTGACATGCCGAGCAAGACATGATGCCCCACCTGCTAGGGATGGCACGCACCCAGCACACCTGGCTGTGTAGATACTGGCAAAGGCTGCTGTTACCCCCACTGTGCCTGGAATAGGTAAGTCTGGAAACACAAACCCACCAACATAGGTAGCACAAGGGATAATAACCTGGACGTAATGCTACCCAATGCCAGAAGTCTAACCTGCAAGGTGCATGCAGACCAAACCCACCACAGCATGGAGAATGGTAATGTGTGTTCTGTAACAGAAACCTGGGCAAGGCCCAGAAGAGCACCCTAATACTACCAGGTTATACCTCATACCATGCTCTACAGCTCCAAAACATGGAACACATGACAATAGGAGTGTGGCTACCAGTAATTATCAAGAATAACCACACCCCCAGGTTGGTACCACAGCAAGAAGCAGCATGGACTATCCATCAGTGAGTAACAGTGTCTCAAACTGTGTACCTGTTTGAAGCCTGCTACAGACCCTGCACACAAACCCAGGTATGCCAGCCAGCCTTCCTGAAGGCACTTCAGAGTATGAATGTCCCAACAAATACCAAACAAGGCACACAGAAAGTATGACATAGGTGGCAATCCATTATGTATGGAAGAAGTAGTCATGGACCTAGGGACACAAGTGGACGGTAACTTGTCATGTGACACACACATTGCCAAGGTGGCCAGGAAGACCTGCTATATTGCCAACCTTAATATGAAAGGATGCACATGTAGAGCTACAGAGGTCACTGTGCATCCATACCCTTCCCTTATCAGGCCCATACATGACAACTATGCCCCCGTTCACATGTACCTTACCTTACACATGCAGCAGTCAGAAAGACCCCAAATGTACCACACCAACAGGATAAAGGGTCCAAACATTGGACATCTGCAGCCTGGCTGAAGAAACCACAGCCCAATTCAGAAGCATACTACACAGTCAGAGGTGATGTATGCCTGATGTACAAGGCCATGCCCAATCCAGAATGAATGGACATGCTCCACTGCAGAAACCCTAAATCCAGCAGACACACCACAGTGAGATATCTGAACCTCTACACATAGATTAATGGGATGTGCTGGAGGGACAGATCCATAACCCAGAGGCTCAGGACACTCTGGAACAGAATCCCAGTCCATGATAGGCTGAGCTCCACACACAAACTCAACAAGAGAAATCCATTGAAGTGCATGGGAGATAGCAGGTGTACACTGGGGGCCATCCCTGTGTCACATCTAGGAAAGTAAACCCTACGTGGGCATAATATGCACATTGCAAAGGGTGTTGAGACCCACACACAGTCTGTCCATGCTCAAACAAGGCCAGGGCAGATAGCCTAGTATGAACCTATGAACCTATGATGATACAAATTGTGCAGGACACAAAGGATTATTACACAGCTGTCCTACCTGATGGTAGGAACCATGGTGATAATCCACAGATATGCTCTGCAGCACTCTAATATCACAAACAATACACCAAACCCACACACATTGCCAACATCCTACCTAACAGATTCTTTGCAAACTCCCCACCAGCACCTAACTGCCAAATATCTATCCCAGGAGAGTGCTGGCCCCGACATTGCAGATGCTGAGGTAACAGCCAGCATCCACAAAGCACAGCACACAGCATCAATGGTACCAGATGGTGTCCTGGGTTGTGTCCAACAAGTACTGTAAGAAGAATGGAACAGCAAATAGCATTACTGTGCACTATCAGTCCTACCACAGGATATGTACCCAAAGAGCGGTGTACAGCAACAGTGGTCCCACACCACAAAGGGGGTGCCTGAATGGATACTGCAAACTATCACCCCTCAACCCCGAATATCTAGGTTGGTAAAGTAGTGGAGAGGATGATCATGGATCCCATGAATAATGAGATTGGGTATCTACAGACATTGGACCCTACCCAGTGTGGCTGTCATAGGGCAGATCCTGACCCGTACACATGTCTGACTCGTGAAACATGCACCAAGCCCAGTGATGTGGGGAATGTCGATCACACAGCCTATCTGGACCTTGCTAAACCCTTCCATACAATACCCTAGTTGGCGGTACAGATAAGCTCACAAGCCTAACTATAAACCCCTGTGCAAGTAGATGGGTTGCAAACCAGCTCAAGGACAGAACTGACCTGGCAGACATGCTGTAGCCATGGCAGACTGCAAACCAGGTACAGCTGGCATCCCACAAGGCATGGTCCTGGGATCCCTCTTGTATGCTATATATGTCACATAGGTACAGGCCAACATGGAAGGACTCTGTCTGAACAGGTTTGCAGAGGACGACAAACTGGCCACCATATCGGACCCTTCAGCTGACACAAGCAACCTACAAAAGGCACACATAGAAACACACCTTTACCAGAAAGGCTCATCCAGACTCTGCTACACTTTGCTGTGAAGGAAAGGTTAGTTTGCTTATATTTTTTGTATTACTGTATTGCCTTTCTATATTTTGAATACTGTAGTTTGTTTTCTTTACCTTGTGTTTTGCTTGCATTCTGTTTTAACAGCATATTAAAACTTCAAAAGAGACCACAGCTCTCTCTGTTCTGAGTCAGGCAGAATTTTTTCCCGCCCTTCCACCCATTTAAGTTGTCTTGTTAAATACCACTGTCTTTCTAGTTGCCCGCCTCTTATGTTAATCTGACCATATATCTCATTTCTCTCTACTTTCACTGGCTTATGTGAGTAATCACAAAATCATCATTTTTGAAATCCCACCCCTTCAATTATTTAAATTTATTGGCCATCCTACAGTATTTCATACTACCAAATTACAAAAGTGACCACCCCTTTCAATCCATCTTGCTGTTTTAAAAATAGTAACTCTCCACTAAACCTTAACTTTTTAAATAGGTAAAACTCAAGTTACCTACTTTCACATCTAACTTCTGTAGTGCACACTGCAGAGTGCATTCTTTTCAATCTTACCTTTAAGCATCCCTGTGACTAGCACTTTCTCTAATACCTGCTGGAAAGCACTAGGAAGCCTTAAACTCATACAAACACTGAACTCTCCTTGTTAATAAGGAGAAATTAATAGTAGGCACTAAACAGCCTATAATTGCAAAGTACCTTGCTAAGGAAACAGCTCCTGTACTTTACAAAGAAAAAAAAAGCCCCAAACCAGGCATGTCCAAGGGTCAGCTTCGGTGATTTCTCCTGTCCACCTGGTGAATCTGGGCATACTGGGGCAATGCAGCAATTGCCTCATGTACACAGACAACCCTCTCCTCCTACCACCCAACACTACAACCTGTGAGAGATGCACTTACATAGCCAAAATGGAAGCAAAGCTCTCCACCCAAGATTGTGCTAAACAGTCAAGAGGAGAAGGTTAACACCCACACTACACCTCAAGCAACACATAGCCCTTCTAAACCCGCACCACCAACACCCACATATAGCAACACTAAATCCACATATGCAGAGGCCCTTAACTGTAACCTGCCCAAGCAACAAAGACCTCTGAAGCTGAAACGCAAACAAACACCAATCACAACCAATGTGTCACATAGTTCACAACACCAGTGTGCCACCCAGCAACAGCCCCTAAGGCAAGACAATGTACCTAACACTTTAGTCATAGGTGCCTCTATAGTCCGCCACTGATGTCCCTCTCACCAGGTTGAATAAGGAGAAAATTACAGTCAGCTGCCTGTCGGTGCCAGGATTCGCAGATAACGCATGCATTCAAGTCACTCCACAACAAGTACAAATATGACTCTGTCATTGTCCATGTTGGAGTGAATGACTTGAGACGTACCTCACTGGACTACATGAAGAGAGACATGGAAGAGCTCTCGGATCATGTGGCCCAGGCAGGTAGGACCCAAGCTCTGAGCAGCATCCTGTCCTTGCCCAGAATTATACCACAATATAAGGACAAAATGACTGACTTCAACAATTGGCTAAGCTTCTGGTGTCATTCAAAGGGGATCCAGTATCTGTCTGCCTGGGATGACATGATTGACAGACCACGATGCTTTGCCAGAGATGGTCTGCACCTGTCGCCCTGGGATTCAGGTTACTGGCTAAGGCTCTTGCCACCCTATAGTGCCTTTTTTAGGCAAACTTCAAAGGACAAAACCACCACCGTAACAGGTACAAGCATGCAAAATCTGAAGGTAATGCTACTCAATGCTAGAAGTCTAAACCTCAAAATGCACTCTCTCGAGGCACTCCTAAAAATGGAGAACATCGATATCTGTACAGTAACTGAGACCTGGTTCAAGGCTCCAGAGAGCACCCCTGCAATACCAGGCTACAACTCTTACCACACTTTTCGGCCACCAAACCAGGACCGAAACACTAAAGGTGGAGGAGTGTCAATATTCACCAAGGATATTTACACCACCAGGCTAGTTGGCCAACACAATGTGTCTGAAATTCTCCAAGTGCAACTAACACTAGGTAAGACTGCAATCCAAATTGTAGCTTGCTACATATCCCCTACCATACCCCAAGATTCTCACTACACCTTTTTAAACATACTGGAAAATATTAAGATAGAACCAAACACCCTAATACTGGGTGATTTTAACTACCCTGCCATTAACTGGGAAAACTACTCATGTCCCAACACCTTTGCGCAACGGTTCTTGGAATTCATAAATTCCAACTCCCTGGATCAACTAATCCATAGTCCCACCAGGGGCTCCAATATCCTAGACCTGGTCATTACCAACATGGCAAATCAATGCTCCATACCTATGGTCACCCCCTCGTTAGTCAGGTCTGACCATAAGCTAATCACCCTTAACATCCACATCCCACCCACCCCAGTAAAGAAACCACCATAAAAACTTCTCCAAAGCCAACTTCATGCTACTCAAGTCAGAAGTGACAAACTTCATGACACCCATGCAGACGGAACTGAAAGTTCAACTGCTGAATCCTACACTAAGGCACTGTCTGAGCACATCCACTCATGCATGAATCGTGCCATCCCAAATAGAACCAAAATGCTCTCATCCAAAAAGGAAGCCAATCTGGTGGTCCCCTGCCATAAACAAACTTTACAACAAAAGGAAGAAACTTTTGCAGAAAAGAGGAAAATCTCAGGATGCAAAAAACTCCCTTACTAGCCTCAGTAAGAAACTGAGATGCCTCATAAAATCCTCCAAAGCTAGTTATGAAAATAAAATTGCCAAAGATTCCAAAGACAACCACAAAGCATTCTATAACTATGTCAAGAATATAAATGGCAATGCTCAGATCTGCTCTGAGCTAAAACAGAATGGCAATAAATATACTGATCCAAAGGATATTGCCAATATCCTGGCAGATCGATTCAGTGACAACTTCACCCCCATCTCACCCCCTAAATGGCCCATCTCAATACCGGAAGATTGCCAAATTCCAGTAATAACGGACACACAGGTACAAAACGCACTCTCTAAAGCCAAGAATACAGCATCCATGGGACCAGATGACATCCCGGGCTGTGTACTACATGAACTACAATATGAACTGGCACCTCACCTAAGTGTCATGTTTAATCATAGCCTCACCTCAGGGTTCGTGCCCACTGAGTGGCGCAGAGCTGCAGTTATCCCAATCCACAAGGGGGGATCCACCTTGGATCCCGGAAACTACCGTCCCATCAGTCTGACAAGCCTTATCTGCAAGGCCATGGAGCGTATTATCATGGAACTTATAAACAAAGACATTGGCAACCTTCAAACACTGGACCCCACCCAGTTTGGGTTTGTGAAGGGCCGATCTTGTCTCCTGAACCTGATTGACTTCTTTGAATCAGTCTCCAGAGCCATGGTCAAGGGTAAGGTGGTCCACACAGCCTATCTAGACCTTGCCAAGGTCTTTGACACCATCCCTCACTCTGGAATCATAGATAAACTTACTAAGTTGGGTATTAATCCCTATGTCACCCAATGGGTTGCTAAATGGCTTACTGATAGAACCCACACTGTAAAAGTAGCCGACTCCAAATCCAGCTCCAGACAAGTGACAAGTGGAGTACCTCAGGGTTCAGTCCTGGGGCCGCTCTTGTTTGGCATCTACTTCTCTGAAGTACAGGTCAACACTAAGGGACTCTGGCTAACAAAGTTTGCAGATGACTGCAAACTGGGAGCCATTATTGAATCCCAAATGATGTGGATACTCTACAAAGGGCCTTACAGAAACAGATGCTTGGTGCCAGAGCCATGGGCTCAAGCTCAATGCCAAGAAATGTATTGTTATCCCTTTGGGAAAAACATGTATCCATGAATTACCATATAGGTGGCAGTACACTAAACACAGAAAGTGTGATAAGAGACTTAGGGACACAGGTGGACAGTGGTCTCACCTTCGATAACCACATTGCCACAACAGTCAGGAAATCCTTCTATGTGGCACACCTCATCACGAAGGGCTTTTCATCCAGAAAAAAGGAGGTCATTGTCCCACTGTACTAATCCCTCATTAGACCCATTATAGAATATAACGCCCCATTTGGTATGTACCTCTCAAGACATCTGCAACAACTGGAAAGGCCTCAGAAATACCTCACTAAAAGTATCACAGGCCTAAAGCAGATGCCCTACGCTGACCGCCTTAAAAAACTCCAGCTATACTCTGTCGCATATCGTCTACTCAGAGGCGATCTCTGCTTAACATACAAGGCCATGTCAAACCCAGAGCTGTTGGACATGCTACACTTAAAGAAATCCCAATTCCTCAGAGCTACACGCTCCAGGGATCTAAACCTTGTCATCACAATAAACAAAACATGCTGGAGGGATAGGTGCCTGACCCAGAGACTCCCCAGACTCTGGAATAGATTGCCCATACATGTTAAGCAGAGTGCCTCTTTGGACCTCTTCAAGAGGAACCTTGACGTTTGGATGGGAGAAAGGAAATTCACCCCAGGGATCACGTCAGTCGCCCTGCTAGACAGGGGTCCAGGAAAGTAAATAATGTGGGAAGAAATAGCTAGGGAATTGTTATGGCTAGGCTTGTATAGGCCCTAGGGCTGATAGCCTAGTACCAACCTATGAACCTATGAACCTATGAACACAAGTGGTGCTACAGCCATGTCAACAAGCTAAATGCAGAATAGGGTATAGTCAACCCCTGTGGAAACACAGTACATGGCCAGAAATTACCACATAGGTGTTAACCCAGTAAGTACATCAGGAGCAATAAGAGACCTGGGGACACAAGGTGATAGATATCCTGCATGTGACAACCATGTGTCTGTAGTGGTTACAGAAACATACCATATACCCACCTAATCATGAAGGTAAGCACAGCTTGGTTAGGGTAGGTCAATGTGCCTCTCCAGTCATCCATCAGCAGCCTCACAATTGTGTACAATGGCCCTTCAGGGATGTACCGTAGCAGACACCTACAGCAACTGGAATGACCACACAAATACCCCACCAGGAGGATCGCAGAGCTGTAACAGATGCCATGTGTCACCTGAGTAAAGTAACTGCAGCTCCACACAGTGCCATACTGCCTGGCTGGAGGTGAACCGTGCCTGATATATAGAGCCATGACCAACCTGGTATCAATGGACATTTGGCACCATGTAAACACTGAATGCTGGTGACCTATGCAGCTGACAGGCCTGAACCCCAGCAGAGACATAAACAGGACATGCTGTACTGATTGGCCCACAACCCAGAAGCTCACTCCACTCATGACTAAACTCCCACTACAGGATATCCAGGGAGTCCCTCAGTGACTGTCATCCAGATGAATCATGATGACTGGATGGGAGATGGCAGGTGTACCCTGGATATCACCTGTATGTCATGGGTAGACAGAGGCATAGCACACTAACCGTGACATATGTCATGGCAAACACCAGTAAATGTGTGTTGAAGGACAAACACTCTCTGACTAGCAGTACAAATGGATTAGGGCACATGGCCATTGTTTGTCACTGTCCACACAAGTTGTGGAATACATTAACAATGTCGGACAATCATGTACTAAGCTGTCCATATCTGAACAAAATGCAACATGGTCATATCTGCACAACTGGCCCTCAACCAGTCTGGTGTGCTCACTATAAACATTACAAGCAGTGATAGGACTGAAACTGATTATACTGTCCACCACAGTGAATGTTTTGCACCAGTACACTATACAACAATACAACTGTTTGGTCAGCAGGAAAGGATGATGACAACTGTATGCAAACTATCCCATGGCAACCCTGCAGGCACAGCATAATGCCTGTTAGGTTCAGACACACAGCAGTTGGGCAGTAAGAACACAACCTGATGTCCAACACTCAACTGTACATGTGATATATAGATGGCATCCACACACAAACAGAAATGTGGTGGTCCACAGATCCAAACATAAGGAAAGGTCACACTGGGCATGCTCGAACACTTAGATAAATGAGATGTGGCAGTCAAGAAGCCATACAAACTGTGAACTGGGCATGCTCACACACTTAGGCCATGTCACAGTTCAGCAGTTGCACACACACATCTGGCATTTCTATGTGTTAACACAGGAACCTCCCACAATACAGACATCTGCCAGTGCACACAGTGAAGTTACAACAGAGACATAAGTAAAGTACTGGATCCCACTCATATGCAAACATCTCCCACAGTACACACGTTGTTTATAGAGATAGGGAAGGCTATGGCAATAAAGACCCACAAACAGTATATGAGCAACAGATACGCGCATCTGACAGGTAAACATATGGCCATAGAGTGCAATACCTGACTGTTGTCCCTAGGGAATACTGAAGGCTATCCACAGTGTATTTGGCATCTACCTCCACAGTACAGTAGGCCACTGTGCCTGTGCAGAGTTAATGCATAGATATGCTCTCCCCCTTACTGATGGATAGTAATAGATGTACATACCTCTTCATCCATAATGATGTCAGCACACTATACATATGTCAGGAGCAGAAATTGTACCCAGTAATGTGACTAGCGTGCTCTGCTACTGCGTCTCTAACAAGTGTCATAACATAGTTAGGTAGGGGTTTGAATCCTGCAAGTGCCCAGTGTGTGTGTGACTGTGTATGGGGGAGTAGTGTGTGCAATTCCATGTGTATGAGAAATGTCCCTTTTGGCAACTATTACTACACAAAACATGCTGCATATTCCACTATCTAAACACTGATGATGTCAGCACCCTATAAGTACAGCAAGAGAAAGCAATCCCCCCAGTAATACAAATAGTGCGCTCTGCTAATGCGTCTCTCACTAGTGTCATAACATAGTTAGGTAGGGGGTTGAATCCTGCAAGTGCCCAGTGTGTGTGTGACTGTGTATGGGGGAGTAGTGTGTGCAATTCCATGTGTATGAGAAATGTCCCTTTTGGCAACTATTACTACACAAAACATGCTGCATATTCCACTATCTAAACACTGATGATGTCAGCACCCTATAAGTACAACAGGAGAAAGCAATCCCCCCAGTAATACAAATTGTGTGCTCTGCTAATGCGTCTCTCACTAGTGTCATAACATAGTTAGGTAGGGGTTTGAATCCTGCAAGTGCCCAGTGTGTGTGTGACTGTGTAGGGGGGAGTAGTGTGTGCAATTCCATGTGTATGAGAAATGTCCCTTTTGGCAACTATTACTACACAAAACATGCTGCATATTCCACTGTTTAAACACTGATGATGTCAGCACCCTATAAGTACAGCAGGAGAAAACAATCCCCCCAGTAATACAAATAGCGCGCTCTGCTAATGCGTCTCTCACTAGTGTCATAATATAGTTAGGTAGGGGTTTGAATCCTGCAAGTGCCCAGTGTGTGTGTGACTGTGTATGGGGGAGTAGTGTGTGCAATTCCATGTGTAAGAGAAATGTCCCTTTTAGCAACTATTACTACACAAAACATGCTGCATATTCCACTGTCTAAACACTGATGATGTCAGCACCCTATAAGTACAGCAGGAGAAAGCAATCCCCCCAGTAATGCAAATAGCGCACTCTGCTAATGCGTCTCTCACTAGTGTCATAACATAGTTAGGTAGGGGTTTGAGTCCTGCAAGTGCCCAGTGTGTGTGTGACTGTGTAGGGGGGAGTAGTGTGTGCAATTCCATGTGTATGAGAAATGTCCCTTTTGGCAACTATTACTACACAAAACATGCTGCATATTCCACTGTCTAAACACTGATGATGTCCGCACCCTATAAGTACAGCAGGAGAAAGCAATCCCCCCAGTAATGCAAATATCGCACTCTGCTAATGCGTCTCTCACTAGTGTCATAACATAGTTAGGTAGGGGTTTGAATCCTGCAAGTGCCCAGTGTGTGTGTGACTGTGTAGGGGGGAGTAGTGTGTGCAATTCCATGTGTATGAAAAATGTCCCTTTTGGCAACTATTACTACACAAAACATGCTGCATATTCCACTGTCTAAACAGTGATGATGTCAGCACCCTATAAGTACAGCAGGAGAAAGCAATCCCCTCAGTAATGCAAATAGCGTGCTCTGCTAATGTGACTCGCACAAGTGATCTAACATAGTTAGGTAGGGGTTTGTATCCTACACATGCTATGTGTAATTTTGTCACACAGTTTATCCATGTGTGTGGGGTGTTGTTCCCAATATTGCACGACATACATTATATCAGTAATGTCAATGCACACATGATGTATGTGTGTGCCACCTACACATATGTACCTGTGAACTGCAAGAGTTCCCATGTCCAAAGCCTGCCTCATGCGAATACATGGAATATGCATCAGACAACTGTATGATTGGGGTGTTCTGTGAAGGGGCTGCATGTGGTATGTGACTATACAGTGTGGGTTGTAGATGGTGTCATCCCACCAGCAAGGGATACATGATTGGTCTGGAGCATATAGTCCACATGTTGGTGATGAACAGGTGCAGCATGTTGTCACCACTTGTGGGAGTGGTAACAAGTTGTTCCATAGCAATGCAGGGAATGAATGATAAGACACCTTCAGATAGGGTCTTGCAGCTAGAATAATGCTCACACTGTATGTTTGGGTAGTTGCAGTACAACCATATAATGGTGTGTGTAGAGACCGTCATATTCCCAGTGTTGTCAGGAGGGCCAAGTGAGTTTTCTGGGTATGGGAGTGTGGTGTGTGCCAGGCTATGAACCTGAAGGCAGTCTAACCCACTGTGTGTTGCACATGGAGAGGCTCTGATGCTTTGTGCAGTGCCACCAACCTGTGGGTGTATGTATCTGAGGTGCCTTTGGATACATCCCCCCTGTTCTGTTTTGGTGCATGTGTAGGGGATGACAAGCATGGTATCAGGAATGACCTGGCACTGATGGTGTGCACCTGGGAGCCTTGTACCAGGAGTCTGTTACTGCACGGATATTGCTGTACCCCATGCTAAGGACAGTTTCCACTGCATGCATCTTGAGGTTTACACTGCTGCTGTTGAGTAGCATTGCTATTAGTGTCCCATCCCGTGTGATACCTGTGTAGGTGGCTATGTAATGTCAGCCTTGCATACAAAGGCAGTATGTGTGTAGCAACAGCCTCTGCCAATATACAATGGCCCATGGGTGACAGGTGCAAGCTGTCCCAAGCAAAGCAATGTGGCATGTCCAGCATGTAATCCCACACTGACAGGCTTTGGATCCCCTTTGGATGTCACTGAAAGATACGTTAAGTGCAGAAACCGATGATCCTGTCTACATATTGTGGCAGCATTCATGGTGAGGGTGAGATGCTACCCAAAGCCAGGGTCATACCAGCCTGTGCCACAACCTCAGAGAGCCCCTCCATGTCCCCTAACATGTAGTCCAGGGAGGTGCGTCAGAGGTCATACACACTGGCACAGACAATGACTGAGTCATACTGCTACATGTCTTGGAGTGACTGCTTTGCTTGTGTTATGTGGTGGATCATAGTGCCCGAAGGGCAGCTCAGTGTGACCGTCACCTTGTTCAGCCTGGGAGCAGGACCACCGTGTACGTGTCAATAGAGGTACCTCATACAACCGTAGCAGGCGTGTTGTCTAGCCGTATGGCCTGACACTGTTTGGCACACAGGCTTTGTGAGCTATGTGTTGCATGTGCTCTGCTCTGACGTAATGTTTGCTTGTGTGTCTGCTTTGCAGGTGTCAGCTGCTCAGGCAGGATGCTATTCTGAGAGCCCAATAATGTACCTGTGTGTGTCTGTGTTTGGATTGTGGTTGTGGCAGGTCTATGGGAGACTGGTACTGTATTCACTGTAGTATCCCACTCCACTTGACAGGGAATGCCAGTGCTGTGTAAACAGAGCTTAGCCCCCAGTTTGGCTATGTGGTTGCATCTCTCACATGTGTTGTACATGTATGGGAAGGGTTGTCTGTGTACATGAGGCAGCTGTAACATTGCCACATGACTCACAGATTCACCAACTGGACCTGAGAGTAGATCGACAGGTGACCTTTGCACATGCTACCATAGCATTGTGACTCCCATACTAAGTAACGACACATAGGGCCAATGGGGAACAAGGTACTCAAGGTGACTATATGAGGGTGTAGTGCTCCTGAATTGTTAGTGCTGGTGTATATGAATGCTGTCTTGAGCAAATGTGAGGTAAGTCATATGCAATGTGTTACAGGCAAGCTACATGCAAACAGGACAAACAGTAATGTTCTGTCAAGTGACACATGGACATCAGTACAGTAAGCAACACAGATGTCACTAGGGATCCACAGAGGCACTGTATATCTGCACTGCAGGTGAAATCAGTGTTTCAGGAACATAACAGGCAAACATGCATACAAACAAAGCTACAGTCAGTAGGCCTGTATGTAGACTATGCTACAACAAACAAGGTGTACGACTTCCAGTATGTAACAGTGCATATATGCAGGCACTGTAAACCAGTACCCAGACATTCCCAGGTCAGATGGGCTGGGTCCAGCCGCAACCCCCACAAGTGTATAGACCATGTACCTTCGTAATGTTGAATAACTGGCCTGATACCCAAGTGCTCATACCTGTAATAATACACATGTCAAATAACAGACACTGAGCCCTCACTCAGCAGTTCCAGACGTAGTATGATGTATGCTACCTGTCCTGGCACCCCAGTATCCTTGACATGTATGGACACTCTCCCCCTGTCATAGTTAGTTCTTTGTTTTGGTGCCGTTATGCATGGTATGAGGTGTGACCTTGTAGTGCTAGTGTGCTCTTGTGAGCCCCGAACCTGTTGTGTAGTACTGCACAGATATCAACATCCTGAAACATCTGCATTGCAGAGTCGTGTGTGGACAGCATGCAACTCGCAGTTGACATGGCCATCATTGAGTATCAATATGTACATTGTTGTATCCCCTGTGCTACCTATGTAGGTGGCCATCCCTTCACAGCCTCACCACCAGTATGCAAAGATGTGCAGACAGAACACTGTGGTAATTAGTATGGGTGTACAAAACAATACAATGACATTCATACTGTAACTGCATCAGGCATGCTGGTATATACCCACAATGCTATAATTACACTGTACTGTTGTCAACATCATACTATTACAATACGTCTATGTAGTCACCCTGTGCATCAGCACCATGTTAACCTGTTCCTGCACCAATGTTACAGATTGCAGGAGGTGGCACAGTTTCATCATATGCACAGGGTGTGTACCTGGTATGCCTGAGTCTGCCACTGATACAACCAATTGACATGTCTGTGTGTGTTGGTGAGGGACAGCAGTACAAGATGGGGCAATGTTGATGCAGTGTGTGTGTGTATGCGGTAGCCCTAGGTGTTATCACTTTGCATGTGTGTATGAATGCACACAGTCCCACCTCATGGTTGCCATATACAGGTGTTTGTGGACAGCCATAGACTGTACCTGCCAGGACATACAGATCACTGTCTGTGGCCATGGACACGGTACCTGTGCCTGGCAGGGGTGCTACAGACCGTATCAGGTACCAAGCCAGACTGGGTACTGTCATCAGAAGCAGGTGTTCGTTGACTGGAGACAGGTCCCTGTTGGGACTGTCCAGCGCCACATGCACGTGGTCTCCTGGGGCGGTCCAATGATAGCACAGACCCAGCATTGCTGGGGCTGCTGCTGGCACTATGTGAGCGGCCGTAGCCCTGTTGTCATCCGCGACGGCTGCCAGCTGCTGCTGTTGCTGGCATATGGCCACGTCAACGCCTCAACCGTCCACCATTGCCCTGGCTCATGGACATATAGTTGTGGAACAGATCTAATGTGTCCCCCCAACATCTGTCAATGACCTCGGTGAAGTTGCGGATGGCAGCCGCAACATCACGCATACTGTCACTCATGGCTGTGCGACATGCTCTCAGCTCCCTCAGACCCTGTCTGGTGTACCGTTTCATACGTGAATGTGCCTGCATTACAGCCCGAAACATAGCTGGGGTTGAAAGACCTCTGTGGGCATGTCTGACGGGCGGTACGCCCACGGATGCTCCCACGAGAACCCATGGACGTCTGCCTGTGTGGTACCTTGTCAGGGCCCTGGCCATGGCTGCAGTGTGGGGATGCATGTGCCACCGGTACCACATTACCCTGGTCAATGCCCACTGTATCCTGTCCATCACCTAGGGACATTGGTGACAAAGGATGTTTTGGCAGGATGACTGTGCACATTGATGGGGTCGACAGCTGTGTAGTGTCAATTGGCTGACCAATGACGGACCCTGGCACACCTACCTGTGCCATTACACAGGTATCATCATCACTATCCACAGCAGTTGATTCAGGTTCCCTGCTGCATGACACCAGAGCAGCACCAAAACCTGTGGGAGTAAGACAGGAAACACAGTTTACAATGTGTACACAATGCAACCACTGATGCACACATGCACACATGTGCACATGCACACATGGGCACATGCACACACGCACACATGGGCACATGCACACATGCACACACCTCAGTATATGAGATATCAACCCACAGACACAAACACACCTGCAATCAAACACATAGCACTACTGCTTCAGCCTATTATTACTATTAGTATACAGAGTAGTGAAGGTAATGGTATTGCACACTCACCAGCATGGATAGGCTGCCTTGCTGTTACACCAGAGGGACCTGCAGAAAAGAGACATTTATTGTCAGTGGGCACAACTGTGCCATTGATACTGTGGGCATAATACAGTTCAGTAGTGCAACAGTTAGCTTCCACAGGTGTACTGCAGATAATGAGGTTATCACTAATTGCACAATAATTACCAAGATAACAGCTACTAATCGAGGACACACGCCACACATGCATAACCTAACAGTGTACAGAATGGTCACTATACACATGGCATGTTACCTGCACGCTCTGTGTCCTGCTGCTGTGTGGCTCCAGCCTCCATCATTACACATGTATGCTGCTGTTGCTGCTGTGCTGGAGCCACAACACTCAGGAGTAGTCCCTCCAGTCTGGTGAGAGGGGGATGTCTAGCCACCCCACCACCTGTGGCAAGCTGCTGCCTGTGGATATCCGACGCATGCTGACGAACATTTCTAATTAAATCACTGCAGTGATGGCGTACCTGCTCATATGTCCGGTTATGTGTGCCTATGTCATTTACCCGACGGACCAGGTCTTGCCACAGTGCAGCCCTCTCCTGCTGGTTCTGGCTGGTGCGGGAAAAGAGTACAGTGAAATCCCACACCAGGCTGTGGTGTATCTCCTCCTCTGCAGCGAAGTAGACTGGGTTCCGCTGGTGAACCATGGCCCTGAAAAGGAGAAGGGAAATATGTCAGCAATATCTGTCAGCAGACTATAGCACACATAATACACATTATACTTGACTGCAGTGATATAACTTAGGCACCATATATAGCATCTGTTTGTCTATTGGGGGATACACATGTACATGACCAGATATCAGTGCTCATCTGACAACTGTGCAACAGTACCTGGCACACTCCATACAACAGACTAGTATACTGCAGCAGTCAACGCACTGTTTCAGGTACAATACACAACCTCACACTGGGGGGTTGAATCAAGGTAATGTATGGTGAACATTATCAGCCCATGCACTGCACACAATACATGTTACATATTTCACTGGTAATGCACACTACTCTTACTTGCCATAACCCTACCTACACCACAGTGACATACAGGGTAACACAGCACAACATATGGCAATGTAGTATGTGTTGATCGCAATACCCCACACACCTGTCTCTGGCCTCACACCAAGGACAGACAGACAGTCATGGTGAGCAATCACACCAGTACACAACATGCACCCAGTCACTAGCACACTCATTCCACCTCACATAATAAGTTTGCAATGTGTTAATGGGTGTGCATTGTGTCCTAGGTAGGTAGTGTGCTGTTGGCCCTGGGCCTACAGCAGCATACTGTTATGCTACCCTGCCCCTTGTGACACGTGTTATGATCGTAACTGCTCCTTACAAACAGTTAAACAGGGTGACTCATATGGCATATTACCTATCAGCATAACATTCAGCAGGGCTATGTCTGACATCTACTCATGGGGAGCCTTGCTTCTTAATTCAGTGTGGTCTACTACAGGGTATGTCATATCTGTGGGTAGGGTCCCGTACCTCCACCATGTGCTCTATACTGCAGTGACAAGGACGACAGACATAGGTAATTTGTGTTGTGGATGTTGGAGGTGTTACAATGGTTGGGAGACAACTGTCATGGGTGTGACCGAACTATGTATATCCAGCAGTGGTAACCTCTATGTAGGTAGTCTGTGTGCACTCTGTGGTGTTTGAGTGCATTGACACAGTTATTTGCATATGTCTGTGTCCTTCGCCATATCTGTAGCTGTCATGGGAGGTACATACCGTGTAGGACATTGTGGGGTGTGGAGGGGTACAGTGACCTACATGTCCATAGCTGACACACCATGTCTGCTGACACATTCCATGTACAGGTATTACAGGACTAGTGTGCCACTGTGTATATCGATGTGGAGCCTATTGTACACTTGTTGACCCTGTTCCCCCCTGACACATGCAATGGTGGGCAGGCA
The DNA here is from genome assembly GCF_019279795.1 of Protopterus annectens. Taxonomy (NCBI): domain Eukaryota; kingdom Metazoa; phylum Chordata; order Ceratodontiformes; family Protopteridae; genus Protopterus; species Protopterus annectens. The sequence goes on along the minus strand of NC_056735.1, from coordinate 1,193,722,974 downwards.
TGTACATATGTGGTGGTTACTGGTGTTAGTGTTTTTGAATGGGGTATGGTACTCCAGTATCCACACTGGTGTTCACTCCATGCCTGTGATACCAGGCACCTGTAGCAAGACATCTGCACACATGTGCCTCACATAGTCTATATATGTGTATATATATATATATATATATATATATATATATATATATATATATATATATGTATTGATATATTTATATCTGTATATGGATATATATCTGTTTGTATATATGTATATGGATATATATCTGTTTGTATATATGTATAAATATGTATATATATTATGAATATATAGATGTAGATATATACATATAGATGTGGGGAGAGAGTGAGAGAGAGACACAGGGTGAGTGTGAGTGTGAGGGGGTGGGACAGAGAGTGAGAGATAGTCATATACAGACATATCTGTTGTCAGTCAGATCTATCTGTATATGTGTAAGTCTCTACAGATATCTATATATGTATGTGTGTATTACATATATCTGTATGTACATATTCTACCAATCTCGATGTCTGTGCAGTAAGTGAGAACCTGGTTCAAGGCTCCTGAGAGCACACCAGCGGTACCAGGCTATACCCGTATCATGCATTTTGGCCCCAGGACTCGGGACAAAACAAAAGGGAGGGGGTGTGTCCATATTCATGGAGGACACACACACCTCCAGGTTAGTGGCAACACATGAAGCATCACAGACCATCCAGGTGCAGATTACCATAGGCAAACCTGCTATACAACTGGTAGCATGTTACAGACCACCCTCCCAATCTCAGGGACCACAGTCGGCCTTCCTGTAGAAATTGGAGGATATGAATGTCCCACCACACACCATCATATTGGGATAGTGCGACTACCCTAACATACACTGGGTGCATTATTCTACCCCAAACACCCTAGCCCAAAGGTTCCCGGAATTCACTATGTCAAATGCAATGGAACAGCTAGTCACCTCTCCCACAACAGGAGATAATATACTAGACCTGATCATCACAAACATGGGGACAATGTGCTACACACTGGAAGTATACCCCTCACTAGTCACATCTGACCACAGACTAATCCCCCTGGATATACATATCCCACCTCCCCCAACACAACAGACTACTGTGGGAAACCTCTCACATGCCGACTTTACACGTCTTATAACTGAGTTGGTATCCTTAATGCCCACTGGACCAGTGTAATCCACTTCCCACAATGCAGACACCCTCACATATGCTTCTACAGACATCTCCAAGAATGCATGGATCATGCAATCAAATGGAACCATGACCCTCTCCACCAAGGGCAGGCGTCCTGTCTGGTGGACCCCAGCATTGAACAAATTGTATAACCACAGATGGCAGCTACTGCACGGCAGAGCATACTTCCATAGAGCTACGGCATCTCTCATCAGCAGTAGTAGAAAGATAAGTTTTGTCGTACAAACATGCAAGGCCAACAATGAGAGGGACATCGCTATGATCACTACAGATAACCACAAGGCCTTCCTCTGCTATGTTACACACCTCGGTGGGAACCCTCAGTTGTGTTCACAGTTAGTTTACAGTGACATATGCTACACTGAACACAGATAATGCCAACAGTCTGGCAGACAGGTTCAGTGCAGGTTTCTCCACTCCCTCACCCACACATGTGGAATTACTTATCCCAGCTGACTGTAACCTTCCTGTCATCTCAGATGTCCAGCTGGGAACCACCCTCAGTGGAGCTGTAAACACAGCATCAATGGGACCCAACGGTATTGCAGGTTGCATGCTACGTGAACTGCAAGAGGAGCTACACATGCACATTGCATGCTATTCATCCGTAGCCTTACTACAGCATATGTACCTGGACACTGGCATACAGCAACAGTAGTCCCACTCCACACAGGAGGCACCTCTACAGACCCTGGTAACTTCCACCCCATAAGCTTAACCAGCCTGGTCTGCAACACTATGGAAAGGATCATTATGGTACCCATACACAGAGACATTGGGGACTTAGACACTTGATCCCACCCGGTTTGGCTTTGTAGAGGGCAGATCCTGCCTTATGAACCTGGTTGACCTTTTCAAATCAGTCACTATAGCCATTGCTGAGGGCATAGCGGTCCATACAGCCTACCTGGACTTGCCTACAGCATTCGAAGCAATACCGCACTCTGCCATCATAGACATGATCAACAGCTGACATGTAAATCCATATGTCACATGATGGGTTGCAAACCAGCTAACGGATAGAAACCCTATAGTCAACCTCACTGGTGCCATGTCAGACTCAGAGCCAGTCACATGTGTTGTCCTACAGGGCTCTGTCCTGGGACTGCTCATGTTCGGCATATCATTCTCAGGTGTGGAAGCAGACATGGGAGGGTAGTGGCTGACAATGTTCAAAGATGACTGCATACTAGGCGCAATAGGTGATACACCTGATGACACATACATTCTACTGACAGGCTTCACGGACACCAACAACTGGTGGTGGAGTTATAGCCTGACACTGCATGCCACGTAATGTATACTCATACCCTTTTGGACGGACAAGGTACCTACATATTATCACATAGACAATAACCCACTGAGTACAGACAAAGTAATCGGAGACCTGGTGACACTGCATTGCTGACCTCTCATTTGACACCCACGTTGCCGAAGTGGTTGGATGGACTTCCTACCTTGCCCACCTTATCATGAAGGGATTCACATCCACATCAAAAGGGGTCATTGTACCCCTATACTCCTCCCTTATCAGGCCCATGACTGTGTACTCTGCCCCATTTGGTATGTACCTCAACTGGCACTTGCAACAGCTAGGGGACCCCATGAGTACATCACCAGGAGGATCAAGGGTCTGCAACAACTGTCATATGCTGGCAGACTAACGTAACTCATGCTCTATTCCATAGCATACTGCCTATATAGGGGTGATCTGTGCCTGATGTAGTAGGCCATGTCCAATCTGGTAGTGATGGACATGTTCCACCTCATACAATCCAAATACATCAGAAGCACAACAGCTACGGATTTAAACCTCAGCACACATATGAATAGGACATACTGTAGTGACAGATCCATCACTAAGAGGCTTCCCATACTGTGGAACAGGATCCCAGTTCATGTTAGGCAGAGACCCTCAATGACACTCTTCATGTGCATTCTTGACATGTGGATGGGAGATCATAGGTTTACAGCAGGGGTCTTCTCTGTGTCACTACTAGACAGAGGCACAGTACACTAATGCTATTATGTAGAGGGGTCTTCACTGTGTCAGTGCTATACAGAGGCACAGGTTTCTAAATCTATTCTATACACTGTCTGCAGATAGCCTAGTACTAAACTATGCCACTGTGAAACTATATCTGTCTATGTATTTCTGCAGCCCTCTCTATCTATGTATACACATATGCATATTTTATATATATATATATATATATATATATATATATATATATATATACATACATATCTCGATATACATACATATATACATGTTATATATAATAGATATATATATATATATATATATATATATATATATATATATATATATATATATACTCCTTTTTAGTTCCACATATGTATACACATAGTAACGTACTGCTGAACACCCATTACTGTACCACCTACTTGTACATTGCACTACAACCTACATTGCTATGTGCACATAGCTACCATCACATACATATGTATGTGGAGCCTTCAGTGACAGTTTCAGTATGTCCCCGTCCCTATGCACATCCTCATATACATAGATACAGACCAATAACACATCTGGAGGGTTCACAGTATGTAGAGTATTATAGTAGTACTTTACATTACCTGTGTTTGTTGCAGCTGTTTGTGTAGGCTTGCAGTTGCTTGGCCTGCTGTCTGCCTCTTTGCTTTGTTGTTTCAGGTTTGTTATTTCTTTCTCTTTCTTTCTTTCTTTCTTTCTTTCTTTCTTTCTTTCTTTCTTTCTTTCTTTCTCTCTCTCTCTCCCTCTCTCTCTCTACCTACCTCCAGCGGGTGCAATGACAGTATTGCATGTGTGGACTGGGAGTACAGGATGCTTTTGTAAGTATCTGCACATGTCCATGTGATGGCATCTGCACCAATTGTTAGCCAGCATTTACTAATTGCATGCAGCCTGTTGTGTAGTGATTGCAGTTCTCACTGTGATTACAGGCCTGTGCTATAAAAAGGTCTGTTAGGTAGGCGTAGCCCTTCCAGATTATCAGGGTGGGGACCATGCTGGTTTGCTGTGGACACTGTTCTGTGAGTGTAAGGGTTGGTATGTCTATCATATTTCAGGCTGTGTTGTAGACACTGCAATGCATGTTGTTCTGTAAGCTGAGTATTCCTTCCTCCAGTGTCCTGTTCTCCGTGTGTATGTAAACTGACACCTACGACTAGTAATACTGTGTATATGGGTGTGTGTGCTTTCATGTGTGGATTGTGGTGTAACTGGTATATAGCAGTGGCTCTTGCAATCTGTTGCTATGGCTTCAATATTTGGCCTTTACATTCACTCCTTGTATGCCTGCTAGGTGTCTTTCCTGTTATGTGTTGCTATAGCTTTCCTATTTTCCATTTACACTCACAGCTTGTAATGCTTGCTAAATCTGTTTGGCCAGCAATTCCCTATGGGGTGTTACTGCATGCAGTATGGTCTGGCCATGGTGTGGGCCTTGACACTTACAGGGGTATTTGATCATGCTGCTGAGCAGGCCTCAGATACTCTCCAGTGCATCTATTATCAGCCTCATGGATTGTACGTAGCAGTGGGTTACTCCAGTGACATATTCTGATACTCTGCAGTTGTGACTGTGGGTTATTTCAAGCATATGTATTAGTACACCATTTGTGCCGTGCAGGTGGTGCATACCTTCAGTCAGTCATAGTTACCATTGCATGTGTAGTTACACCTTTCTGCCTACTGTTAATACATTTGGCAGGGTGTCAGTGGGGTACAGTTGACATTTGTTTTCACATCAGGGACATCCCTGTAACTCAGTCACAGTTGCTATGTCTGAACTCTTAACTATTCAACTATGGCAGTGTTTATCCTGCTCTGAGTATGTGTGTGGCTTGCCAGATGCTACTGTGACATTATTACCTAGTAGCTACCAACTAGCATGACTGTTTCTCAGCACACAGTACTATTTTACAAATCCACTAGATTTGACAGTAAATATACATGACATGCTTTGTGTACTAGACTTGTATATTCCCTTTACATTAATTCCTACTATTTTATGATATATTTCTTTCAGCACAATGTTCTTGTATAGCACTCATGGCTTAGTGGTAAGTCATGCAGACTAGTGTTTCCAAGGTCCTGGGTTCGAGACTGATGGAGGTATTTTATTTTGCTGCTGAGAAACTACAGGCTTTGTCATTCAGAGTGACTAAGGCACTTTTAAGCAGTTGTAAGTGGGTTAGCGCTAGTTTGCGTGGAGGTCACGCATGCGCACTGCTGCTTAGCTTCGCGCACACCCGCTTACTACTGCTTAAAAGTGCTTACTCTCGCGCACACCCACGCTATTTTCTTTGAAAGAAAAGAAAATGGGGATATAGGAAAGTGGTTAAAAAGGGGTCACAAAGAGGGTAGGACAGTAGGAAAACAAGCTCGGGTTTTGCAGGAGGGATGTAGGAAAGGCCCATAGCTGCCCATTTCTTCATCAGCAACAGCTGTGCATATGTTTGTAATTTGGTGTGAAATTTGAAACCTTCCACCCCTGAGAGAGGTGTAAGGGCAACAATAATACTTGTTGTACAGCCAATTGTAATTGCCAGTTTACATGTCCAGCAGACATGTGTGCAAAATGGGCAGCTATGCATGGGGCGTAATATTTTTGTGGGTACAAAATGCCCTTTTTTTTTTTTTCTTCAGGTGAGAGTGGTATGTCAGGTACAGGAAGTCGGTATAGCTGGGGAGGTAGGTTGGGGAGGTTAACAGACAAGACAAACAAGATGCATACAGGGGCGGTGTATGACACATGTGGGGGGTTACACAATTGACGGGGATGGATGTTTGGATATCTCGAGCCCATGAGCCCACAGATGGCAACAGTGGAACTGAGATCCCCACCCATGGGCAGTTGCCACTGTGCCTTCACTGCCCAGGATGGGGCTGTGCTGGGGGCTGTGTAGGCCGGGCAGCAGGCACGCCCGTGAGTTGTGCCACCTGTGCCTCAAGCTGGTGTAGGGGCCAAAGCACAGCATGCCAGATCTCCCTATGCACCACAGTCTGGACACTACGGAGGGTGAGTGGATGTTCTCCTCTGGCCACGCTTGCAGAGGGGGGACAAGCCCCATCCCCTGCAGTGCTTCCACCCGCAGGTGGCACAGGGCCACCGGAGGAGGGTCCGGCCTGGGCACTACTGCCAGGTGCACTCGCCAGCTGAGGTGAGAGAGGTGGGTCCGCTGGAACCCGCCTTCCCTGTCGTCCTATGTTTTGCATTATATTATGACAGTTTGGGTTAGTAACCTACAATACCATTCACAATTAGTTGTAACAGCATGCATTAGTATTCCCATTGACCAAACACCCATAAATTCAAGCCATTGAACAGCAAGCATAACACATGCATAATTTGAACAGCAATACACATTCCAACAACATGCAGGGTTGATTGATGGCAACAGGCCATCAGGTTTGGATGTATGAACAGGGCAGATGCATCAACGTACATGCAAATATGTATTAACCAACAGGACAAATGTCCAGGGGTGTTAATTGTGATTGCACATACCCATTTCATGTGGAATGGATTATTTGTGGTTATAGGGTAGGGTGAAGAAATATTTAATTAACTTCAAATACCTATACATATGCTGTACATTTCTACTAGCTGCAGATATATACACACTGCAGGTCTGCCTACAGTTCCTATGTGATAACTACTTCAGGTTGGTGATAGGACTGTTACTGCTACATCAATATACATTTCATATTTATTCATACACATTAATATCTGGCTCTGTTCAGCTACATCATCCTGCTACATTTGCTTTATATGGCTATAGACAACTGTGGATGTTTGGTATTTCAGACAACCATACTATCTGCATATTGCAGACTGAGAGCAACATATCCAGAGTTTGGGACACACATTCCAGCTTCAGTACTGTTTTCAACACATGTTGCTGTTTGGTTCTGCCTGTCACATTCATTTCATTCTGTACTGACTGCAGTATACTTTATTCAGGAGTTATTACTACTTTATTGGTGGATTCATACCTCTTTCTCACACTCTCTCACTTGTTTTATTTTTACAATTCAGGATGGTACTTAATTCTAGGCTTTATTGACATGTTTTACCTTTAGTTATAACAATCCTTTCCAACAGTCTCACTTATGTCATGTTTCAAAATTTCAACAGGGATATATTTCACACGTGTTTTACTCAGCTTCTGCTGTACTTTTCAGCCTACTGCAGGTTATGTACTATTATATTACAGGTGGGACATCTTTATTTCAGACTTGTTTCATTATTATGTTTGAATTACAGGCTGCATCACACTTTTGTAATCAAGCAATACTTGCAAACTCTCTTACACTGTTACTTGCACATTTTATTAATTAGTGACTACACTGCACTCTTTTGCTAACTGTCATAATTATATATTTATTTACAGTTACAGGGAGAGAATTACTGACCTGCCTGGTGGTGCAACTGCACCAGCCTATCGCCATAGGCTCGACGGTTCACAGAACGGACACCTGCAGCTGTAATATAAATGAAGTAATATTGGAACACACATCTCCATAATATCAGCTAGGTTAATTTCTTACATACATAATTACATGTAACTTACTCAGTAGTGAGGCGTTGGGCATTTGCCGTGCCTCCTGGATCCAACGGTTCAGTTGGTCCTGCTTCTGTCTCTTCAGGTCTGCTTGGTGGTGATGGACCTGCTCACCAGTCCTTGGTATTCCTGTCGCACTGGTGAGATCATGTGCCAACCGGTCCCATGCCTCAGCCCTATATGCTCCCCACAGGACCTGGCCCTGCATGAGTTGGGCCTCATGATTATGGACAAGGAGCCAAACCATATATTTGGACTCCTCAACACCCCACATCTGTGCTCGGAAGCAACTACCCTCTCCTACACCTGACATCCTGGCTGCAAGTCGGTTCCACAATCGGTTATGCTGTGTATTCCCGCCTATGGGGCTTATATATGCCGTTTTTCCCCGCACTTATCTGTCATTGGCCATTTTGGAATTGTATCAGCTTCACAAAACCTGCTTCGTCATGCTCCTCTTTCTATTAATTCTTATATATATATGCTATTACTGCATTTCTAAGTGCAACTGTCATGGCTTAGTGGTTCAGTACTTTGACTATGGTGCATGGTGTCCTGGATTTGAACCTGGGCATTGCTTTTTATATTTTATGACTGTCTACACAGGCTAGGAGGTGTGTCTTTGTAAAGGCAGTTTTGATACAGCTTGCTCAACGTTGCCCGTCGGTTAGCTTGTTGGTGCGGTGCGCAGCTCCGCGCAAATGGATCACGCTGGTTTACGCGTGGATTGGCTGTCAGCACGCATATTACGCTCAACTCAGCTACAGGCACACAGTTTCAGTGTGTTAAAACGCTGCTCAACCCCGGGCACTCATTTTACACCTATTAAAACACTGCTCACCTACGGGCACTCATTTTACACCTGTTAAAACACTGCTCACCTACAGGCAGATATCCTCAACTTGTTACACTGTAGCTCAGCTATAGGCACATCTGACATTTTTTTTTTATTATTATCTCACATTTCTTCAAAATACATGGCCCATTTCATTACATTTTACATAAAATATAATTTTATATATGTACATATATGTCAGGGAATTGTTTCATGCTTATTTCACTAAAATAAAAATTGATGTTGTGGGGGCTCGAACCATGACTGCCTGCTCTTCAGCCAACGTCTCTACTGCTACACTATTGCTTCTTGGCTTACTTTGCATATTTAGTTCTTATATGCTTTTCCACTGACTGCTAACTGTGGCTAAGCGCCGGGCACGCCCGTGCAAACGAGCGCACTCATGGGCAAACATCTTTACAACTTATAAAAAAAAATATAAGATGTTAATTTATACATTTTATGTTCATAGTCTGTGGGGGCATGTGTTGTGTTGTGTTTATTCACATTTCCACGGACTCTGTCGTGGGCGTTTACTTTCGGGACTTTTACTCTTCTGGAGGCGTGTACGTTTGCAGGGCTCACCCTACGGACATACCCCCTACTGTCTTACACGGACCGTGTTAGCCTTAGGTGTGATTCAGCATGCCCTCATGCATATGCATGACATGCTGACGTCACACCGTTTAACTGCAGCCTCCGTGTAAGCCTTGTAACTCTTACACGGAGGCTTCATGAATCCTGCCCATAGTTAAGAATATAGCAAAGCTTAATTTAGATGTTTTTCTTTATTCATTTAAGACTGTCCTGCAATGTTTTAAATATTTCCTGTGATTTTGAACTCTGATGTTACTGTGATTCTATATTGAGTATTTTCTTGTTCTTTTATTATTTATTAAATATATTTAAACCTTTCATTGTGGCTGATATTTGTGAGATGTAATTAAATTCTGAGAGTACTTCCATATTGATTTGGTGACAATGTGGGTCATTTCTAATGGCCTTGCTCTTGGTCAAACAACCATTTGTATTAGCAATAACATTACATAGTAAGATTGGACACCCTTTGTTAAGGGCCTTAAAGTAGCTGACAAGGAGCTGGCTGGTGGCAGTGATAACTACCTTATTGTCTGGGTAGAAGGAAACATAGCTAGTAACCCTGTGCTGTGTGTGTGAGTGTGTGTCTGTGTGTGTGTGTGTGTGTGTGTGTGTGTGTGTGTGTGTGTGTGTGTGTGTGTGTGTGTGTCGTGCTGCAGAGAGTTGTATCTGGAAATAGTGTGTGTACTTGTCATCCTCCCAAAGTACGTCCCCCACTGGTGCGGATTGAGGCTCCTTGATTACTGGTGTAGTGATGGGGAGTCACACCTGCTCTGATGAGGCAACTTGAATACAGACTGGTACATGAATACGCAGGGCACAATGCCACATCACTTCCTGTTCAGTGAAGCAGGTGCAGTCTGAAGTTGAGTGTTAGTACATCTCCTGTGTAGTGTAGAAGAAGACTTGTATTTTATTATCAAGTCATTGTCTGAGCTTGCCTTTAAGTAATTACATGACTTTATGAATCCAAGGGCAATGTTTGGTTGTTAAGGTCTACCTCAGTGGTAGAACCTCTTTTTCTTTCAGGAAACTTGAATCTTTCTCTCTTATTTTGCCTTTGGCAAAGATGAGGTGAGTGTTTGTAGATTCCATCTGATAGTGGAAGAAGTTGCGTACCTTTGCCTTGCTTTCTCTTCTACTGCTTCAGTGTCTTCTGTCAGTGCTCAGTGTACAGAAGGCATAGTTCATCTTATTACCTTTTCGATGCTGTCTGAAAACTGTTTTAGTATTAAAGGCTCATTGCAGTAGATGTCAAAAGTTTGAGTTTGTTGCTCCTCCATGGAGAAGGGAAGGCCAACCATGATCTCCAGTAATTTCTCAATTAGACACAGTTCTCCAAGTGTTTTGGAGTGAATACTTGAAATTTTGGCTTCAGCTTAAAATAGCTTGAAAAATTCTATCATCTTTGCTTCTATTGGTCTTTTGAAATTATTTCTTTGAGTTGAAAGAATCATAGCTTGGATCATACTTTGGCGCTTGGCTCATACTTTGGCCTTTATGCTACTATTATTTCTTTCTCTCATTTGATCTGTTTTGGTTATGCTTGAAACGTTTGCTCCTGTATCAATGCAGTCATTCATGATCTTGTGGGAGGTGGACATGTGGCCCAGCATAGTTTAAGTTGGCTGTTTCTTTGACATGTTCTCCAAATGAGACCTAACATTAAGAAATCCGGACCCTTATTTGTGACCCAAATTACTATGCTAGTTTTTCATTTCCTGTTCTTGAGTTAATATACTCCAGTTATATTTATTGCTTGGAGAGCTTTTTTCCTGTGATTGCTATATATTTTTTTTAAGGATTTTGAGTGCACCAATCGCTGTATGTAAAAAGTCCAGTGTGATGCTTTATAGTGTCATAGCTACCTGGAAAACTATTCCTAGTTTCTTGGAAAGAGGATCTGATGTTTTTGTTGCTTCAACTTTTTCATTTCTCAGATTTCATGAAGTCTCAGACTGTGGGTGGGTGTTATACATCTGTACACTAGCACCTCACATTTTACTTTGAGTGGCAGATTTTCATAAGTCAACAGATGCTTGCTTTGTTTGCTGTTGGGTTAGGAAGTGAAGTCATATGTCAAATTCTCAACAGTGGTGTAGTGGTTAACATTGCCATCTCGCAGTACTTGGTCTGTTATTTCAGTTACTGGTGGGGATGCCTTCTTTGTGGCAACAGCAAGTGTTTTGTTTGTGTGCATAGGTTTTTGCCACATTCTCCTTCCACTTCCTAAAGAATATGCTATAAGGGACTTAAGTCCCTCATGTTCACCCACAAAAGGTTGTGCGTGCGTTTATCCTTTCTGTGACAGAGTGGCATCTAGTTCAGGATTAGTTTTTATACCTTGTGCCCATTGATTACGGAGGTAACCTGTGGCTGTCTGTGATCCTGAAATTCCATAAAAAGGTAAGCGAATGAAAGAAAACATTTTCCCATGCCAAGAGACTCAAGTCCCCTGTTTTCTATTGATGTAATTCAGTTAGCATAATAACTTGCTGTAGTTCATACTTCTGTAAGGCACACAACTGTGCTGTAGACTCCTGGAAGTCCATATTTAGTTTTAAAAAAGTAGTATAGTGTAGTGCAGCTTGGTCCCCTTGAAATAAGTTGGCATTTGCATGTGAATATTTACAGTATTCACTGATCTTGGAGAGAGACTTCTGAAATGGATTTTTCATTAGTGCTCTCTCTTTCTGTCACATGTTAGCATACTGTGATTTTTTGATTTTATACCCATGTGTATAATTAAAGAAGTAAATGTAATCTAGCTGTGGGAATCCTTACTGAAATGTTATTTATCTTTCTTTGTTTTCAGGAAGATAATCAGATTTATTTAGAGGATAAAGAGCTAGACTGTGGTGGCAAACCACATTTATGTAACTCACGTAAGAAATTCCCCCATGGACCAGTGAATTAAAGTGCCAAGATGTTTTATTTTACACTTAGTTTTGCGCAGTGGGAGGATAATATCTCATTAGTTGGACTTGTATCACAAGTCTGTCTTAAAAATGGCAGGTTTGAATATTCCTCCTCTAAATGATTTTGTAAAATTCGTTATTTACTGGAGCTTAGGTACTCCAGAATGTCAAAGGGGTATCTATACTAGTAATTGATAGACGCACAAACTCTTATTTCGGAGTATTTAGGGTGGCCCAGTAGTGTAGCAGTTGGTATTGCTGCCCCACTTCTATGCATTCTCAGATTCATTTCCCAGGCTGGAAGTACCTTCTGTGTAGATTGTCTGTTCCTCCTGTGTCCACCGGGTTTTCACTGGTTGCTGGGATTTCTTTTCATATACGCAAGTCATGCAGGCATACATGTGCTGCTGTCAGTGCCCTGGCTAGATTTGATTGTGCCCTGCGCTCCTTTATTGCCAGATTAGGGCACATCCTCCTCAATGACCCTTAATGACTGGATGAATGTAATACAGGATTTAGTTCTATAACATTTTTTGTTAGAATATTTATATATTTTTCAATTACTTATTAAAATCTAATCCAATTCCAGTCATTTGGATCAATCACAGAGCCTTTTGCCTTTTACTATTTTTTTTACAAACTGATTGTGATTTATGTAGATTACACAGCATTAACTATGTACATATATTCATGAGTAAAGCTTGTTAAAGTAGACCACACAAATCTCTCCCTCCTGTTTTTGTGCTTGTGATTAGTTTATAGGTTTATAGAAAAAAAGTAACTTTTCTGAAACTCTTAAGGTTAGCCATTTCAACTCTTTGTAATATGTTTACTGTTTGTCCTGCAAGATGAAGCCCAACAACAACAGGGTTGTCCATTACTGACTGAAGGGGTAGGTGTCTTTCTTAGGATTATGTATGTAATACATTTTTTATGTAAAAAGGTTTTATTTTTAGGTTCATCACCTTCATATGCTGGACTGTTATTTTTATAGGTTCTCATAACACAAGTACACTACTGATTGTACTGCAGTAGAGTTGGTGCTCTTGATAGTTGTACTTGTGAGGCTTGGCAACTCCCACTGTCTTGGCTGCCTTTTAAGTGTTATGCAGCCTTGTGGAACTCATGCTTGATTACTGCTGTCTAATTTTTGGACAACATAGGGCAGGGAATAGTCTTAGGCCTGTACTCTGAAATAGGATTGATTATATTTGATGTGTACATTAGTGTAGCATTTTAAGAAGTTTTGGTTATCAGTTTCGCCCATACAGTAAATTAATAAAGTTATGCCCTGTCAAAGGAATTGTGCTGGATTTTTAGATTATGTGCCCAACTTTTCAAAACAGAAGATTACTTCAGGAAACTATTGGGAACTAGAAGATGAGGAAGTGTAGGGATGGACACTGGGGTAAGTAAACAGTCATGCAGCTGATAAGATTCCCAGCAATTATTCCACACGTCATTCTAAAATATACACAAGCATTTAAAAATCAGAATATAAGAATAAAAGAGCAGTATTTTGCTTTCTGAAAAAAATATTGTATTAGCTTTTAACTTTGGACACTGCAGATGAAATGTGTTACACAGTGTCTGATATTCTGTCTTTGCTCATTTTTCTAGGATGGCATGAGTTGGAACCTAATAACCCCCTGTTTGCTCCCAGTGAAATGCTGAACAAGCTCGTAGAAAGTGGAAAGCTGGGTAAAAAGACTGGAGAAGGCTTCTACAAATACAACTAAACTGGGAATGGAACAGTTTTCCTTGCTGAGTGATGGTGCCAAAATTATGTAGTGTGTACTGCAAAATAGATGCTTCTTACATTTCTTTAACTTGCCATGATATTGCTTTGCCTGGCTTTACTTGAATGTTAATATATTTTTGCACTATTGAAATAACATTTTTTATACCAGAAATGTTCCTGAAGAGTAATTCTGCAAATAATATTTGATTGTTATAAGCAATATTATGTGTAGAAATCAACTAAAGGCATCTGTAAATGGAATAGTTTATATAAATAAAAAAGCAAGTCATTTTGAATGTATATTGTTTTTTGTGCATTTTCATTTTGTTATGCAGAACCTAGTATAGAAGGCTGTAGTATGATAGATACTTTTCACCTTTAAAAAATCTATTTGCTGACTTAAAGGAGTGGATTTGGCTCCGCGTTTATTAATATTTTTGAAGTTTTATTTAGTTCAAAAGAAGCATGTCTGTAATAATCAAAAATTATATTTCTAATGTGGAGTCATTCTCCAAATAGCACTTTCACCATGTTGAAGTTCCATGTATCTTTATAAGGAGGCACATTTTCATTAGGCCATTAAGATAGTCGAGGCAAAGCTGCAGGGTATTTTCTCATTCTTTGTCTAGATGGCTAGACCCCATCTTCTCAGTTTGTTTATATGCATTCCTGGCAAGAAGTGTGTGTGTATCCATAAAACATACATGCATATATCTATAGCCAGAGAGGGAGAAATGTATATAGAGTGTGTGTGTACACACACACGTACACATACCTATATATATAGGCATAATAATGTATAGCAGCTGTCCTGGGTGAGATCTTTAGATGCTGTTATGAAGTGCTAGTATAGAAGTGAATTTTGATACTAGTTTAGGCTGTACTGAAGAGCTTCTTGCCTGGTATACGTTTGAAGCAAGCAACTTACTGCACTTTTAAATACAGAAGCAGTTGTGGTCCTTTTGTTGAGTTTAAGGGTGTAGAAATGGGACCTGGCTGATTCCTGAGGTTAAAAGTGCCATCCCAATTGGAATGGACCTCTATTTCTTTTTTGCTCCCCAACTTCTAGTTGAGGGGTGCTAGATCAGGGGTTGGCAATGGATGCTAGATAAGCCACCTACAGTTATGATATGTAGTGACAAAAAATACTATATTGTGTATGATATATATTCATACCCTTCCTCCCTCCCACAATATTACTCACTCTTAAATCCTCCTAAACCTACTCAACTTACTACAAGCTTCTTTCATACCTTGTCTCTCAACTCAACTACCAATAATAATAATAATGATATAGAACTGTCTGTTTAATGACACGTCTTCTCTCTTGCAAATGCTGTATTCTCAACTAGCAGTAACTGTTTGTTGTAATTTCTGTTACTTATCCCAAGCCAGATGCTGTCATTCTGTCATCTAAATTCATGTACTTTAAATGTATAAATCCGAACTCTAACCATATTGTAATGTAGTTGTATACTAGCTTATCTATGCCTGTATAACCTGTAATAATATGCATTTTACTTAACGTCTTCATTGTTTTCTTGTTCTGTCTATTGGAGCTTTTTTCCCCGGGTCTCTGCTGAAAACGGGCTTTTGGCCCAGTCAGACACTACCCGGTTAAAAATGAAATAAATAAATGTTTTCATTGTTGTAGTCAATGGCTGAGTCTGTTGAGCCTGATCTTTCTAAGCTCATCTCCTCTTATGTTGGTATAATGTTACCTTGCCTCAGATGATGCATGTCGTGATTTAAATATGGTATCAACCTATTCTTGTGACAATTATATGTACAGATTGCATCAAGATACTGCTGCCGGTCAAGGTCAAAAGGCTCATCAGACTTAGCAGTACAAGTACCCCAATGGGGACATTTTCTTGTAAATTTGTTAGCTGTGAATAGTTAATTGAGCTGTGATACTGTGGCCCTCATTGTGACATACTAAGGTCTGCATAATATGTCTGCAGCAGTGAAGAAAACAGGTGTTTTTATGAGATGTTGATTCCCCATAGGTATCACCATAATCATTTGCTCTGATTGGAATACAAACTGCTGATTTGCGAGATCTGACAAAGGTTCAGTCATAAGACAATAAGGAGAAGAAAACTCACATTGCAGGTGTACAAGGATGAAAAGTAGCTAGCATCCACAGCAAGATGCCCACATACTACAGAGTCAGGACAACAGCTCTCATCAAAAAAATGAAAAAATATGTTGAAAAGTGTACCCAAAAAGATATGCCTTAGAACTTGCCAGATGTTCATCGTGTTTCACTGTTGCAGTCATTACACTTGGGTTATCCTGCTGGCAGGCTACCCGCAGTCGGCCTGAATTCCAAAGTCCTGGTCTGGCGTCTGTTGCTGTCGCCTCTTCCCTGATGTCAGTGCACCAGGGGTATATAAGATGCAGCCAACGCCATTTTCTCTAGTCTTTCTTGCCCCATGGTGCCCGAAGCAAAAGCAGTTCACAAGTGCCATTCGGCTGCCTCCTGAGATTTTCGAAACAAATTTCAGATCCGAAGTCTTCAATAAAGCTAAGGTAGCATTGTCGCCTCACAGCAAGACGTTGTCCCATTCGATTCTCAGCTAAAGCGTCTACTGTGGAGTCATGCGTGAATGGGCGTACCCCTTCGTTGAAGGTTGTGCGTTAGGGCCAGCAACTCAGCATGTAAAAATCAACTGTCAATCATTAGCGGACCGGAGTTCCGCTGTGGCGACCCCTAACCGGGAAAAGCCAAAAGATACAACAACAACCCCGTTGGGGAAACTTTTTCTTGCTCCAGACCGATGTCAGAAAAAGTTAACAATTGTATTTCTTGTGGGAAGCAAATACCTCATAAGGATTTTCTTTCTTACTGTATTCCTTGCCTAGGCCCTGACCACGATGTTGCTAGCTGTCGGTTTTGTGCTAGATTTAACCAATGCACTATTAAGCGTCAGTACGATTTTGCCTTTCATTACTTTGGCCGAAGGTTTAAATATGTAATGCAGTCGGAACAACGGATGATCAGAATTTATAAAAAGCGCAAGGAAAAGGACAAGCATCCGAGGTCCAAAACCAATGATGAGGCCTCTGCTAGGCCAGTCGCTGGTTCGCCGGTTCTCAGTGAGGCACTTTCGCAGCCCCTGACACCCACTACTGACTCCCACGTGAAGACAGCTAGGCCTCTGGATACTGAAGGTATTGGACACTCGGAAACTATTCCCTCAGATGGGTCCGGAGCCGCTGAGCAGGCATTGGCTTCTGATGGTGTTTTCAGAGCTACACAGTTATATGTTAAGCCAACCTCAACTTTAAAGAC
Source organism: Protopterus annectens (assembly GCF_019279795.1). Classification (NCBI taxonomy): domain Eukaryota; kingdom Metazoa; phylum Chordata; order Ceratodontiformes; family Protopteridae; genus Protopterus; species Protopterus annectens. The sequence goes on along the minus strand of NC_056735.1, from coordinate 1,193,705,795 downwards.
AAAGAAACAAATGCAGCATTCTCTTGGACAGACTTCCATGCCTAAAAAACAGATACTTAAAATGGCCGAAGACCTAATTACTTTGATTAGGGGTTCCCATCCCCCTCCTGATAAGAGGCCTAGGCAAGACACAGAATATGGCTCCTCTAATCAGGTTTCCATTTCCTCTGACTCCTCTTTAGAACAGGAATACTCTATGCCTCCCTATGAGGATTCTGATGCTGAAGAATCTATCCCTTCAGCTTCTCCTCCTGAGGATTATTCTTTTGGGGAAACCCTGCATACTATGAGGGAGCTTACTGGGAGAGCCAGGATTACTCAGAATCAAATAAAAGGCTCAGAGACTTTCTTCTACTTCCCCAGCATAGACCTCTTGCTATTGCACCTGTTCTAGACATTGTAGATGATGTATTCGCAAAGTCCGGCCTATCTCCTGACTCTTTGCCTCCTGCACCTGTTAAGCCAGACAGATACTACAGGGTTCCAGACTCTCACAAATTTCTTTATAAAAACCCTGCTGCTGACCCAGAAACAATTTCTCAGGGTCCCAAAGGGGTCAAGGCCTCTACAGCTAAAAACTCTGTTCCCTCGGATAGGGATTCTAGGTCATTGGACAGATGGGGGGAAAAAGTTTACACTTCTGCTACCTTGGCTGTAAGGGCTTTAAATTGTCAGTTTCATATGCTTAAATATCAGCAATACTTAATGTCACTGCTAAAGCAAATTCTAAATGTTCTGAAAACAAGGAAATGCAGGATTTATTGCATGCAGCTGAACAAGTGGGAAAGCATACTTTGCAATGTGGTTTTGATTCACTGGAGGCCTCTTGTAGGGCCGCTGTTACAGGTTCTGTTATTAGAAGGCATGCTTGGTTAAAGGAACAGAATCTGCCTGATCATTTTAAAGCAAAGTTATTGGATGCTCCATTACAGCATGATACTTTGTTTGGTGTTAAGGCAGAAGAGGTGTTGGAGAAAATGGAGGATAAAGCGAAATCTATGCAGACAGTAAAGGATTTCTTACAGGTACAACCTCCCAGATTTAGCAGGAACTGGCCTTCTAAGAATTGGTCCTTTCCAGTGTCAGACAGACCACAAAGAGGCAGATACAGACACCCTAGAGGCAGACAACAACCCCAGGGCTCATACAAAAGCGGAGAACACAAATCACAGCCATGTAGGAAACAGTCCCAATGACTTTCCTCTGCCAATGCCAAGCGCTTATCTTTTGGCAGCACCCTTAGGGGGAAAGCTAGCACTTTTTTCACAAAATTGGCACATAATCATCCACGACAAATGGGTCTTAAACATAGACTCTCAGGGCTACAGGTTCCACTTTCACACCCTTCCAAAGGCAAAAGGTATGCCAGACCTGCCACACAATCAATGGGCAGAGGCAGAAAAACAAGTTTCATCTCTCATGGACATGAGGGCTATTCAACCAGCACCACAGCAAGAGCAGGGACAAGGATTTTACTCAAGACTTTTCTTAGTACCCAGAAAGGACAAAGCTTGGAGACCAATTCTGGACCTGTCTATTCTAAACACTTTTTTGGACGTTCCAAAATGCAAAATGTTGACTCTGCAGCAGCATCTGCCCATGCTGGGCAAGAAGGCTTGGCTTGTAACCTTGGACTTAAAGGAGGCATACCTGCATGTCCCAATCAGACAATCTTGCAGACGATACCTCAGATTCATAGCTGGTTCAATGCACTACCAATTCTCTGCACTGCCCTTTGGCTTATCTACTGCACCCAGGGTCTTCACAAAATGCCTGGCACCAGTAATTGCATTTTGCAGACAAAGAGGAATTCAAATGTATCCCTACTTGGATGACTGCCTTATTCAAGCAAAGAACAAGGACATTCTACTAAAGCATCTGGTGTTTATAAAAAGATTACTAATTTGCCTAGGGTACACAGTAAACGAAAAGAAATCAAAACTAGTACCATTTCAAGAGATAATATTCCTGGGTGCAAGCTTAAATACAACTGCCCAGATGGCTTATCTCACGCCAGACAAACAAAGGCAACTGACTTCATACTTCAAAAGCATGGCAACAAAGACCCAGTTATCTGCAAGAAAAATTCTGCAGGCTTTGGGCTTCATGGCATCCTGCATTCTGCTAATTTCATATGCAAGACTGCATATGAGGAAGCTACAATGGTAACTAAAAAGTGTTTGGACTCAACATTGCCACAGCCTGGAAACAATAATTACTCTCATCCCCTGCCTGCAATAAGAGTTTTGATGGTGGGCACAGGCCTGTCACCACAACAAGGGACAGCCATTCACCTTACCCACAACCAGGCAGACACTAACAACAGATGCATCAGATTATGCCTGGGGGGCCCACATGGCAGGAAAATGTATTCAGGGCACATGGTCCGCAAGCCAAATGCATCTTCATATCAGTCAAAAAGAGATGCTAGCTGTACAGAATGCCCTGACAGCCTTCAAGGAATTACTCCATCCAGGACGACTGCTGATAAAAACGGACAATACTACAGTCATGTGGTACATAAACAAGCAAGGAGGCACTCATTCCTACCCCCTTTGCAGACAAGCCATGACTTTGTGGAACACAGCATTGATTTATCAAGTGCATCTGCAAGCACAATTCCTGCCAGGAAAAACAAATACTCTGGCAGACGAACTAAGCAGAAACCTCATGGACCTTCACGAGTGGAAACTAGATCCACAAGTCTTCAGCACGATAACAAGGAAATGGGGATGCCCAGACATAGATCTATTTGCCTCCCCTCACAACTGCCAACTACAGAAGTTCTGCTCAAGGACTTACCACGAACAAGCATGGAAAGTGGATGCTCTATCATTCAGCTGGAAAACCCTTACAGTTTATGCCTTTCCTCCTCTGCCTCTCCTCCCCAAGGTACTCCTAAAGGTCAGACAAGAGAAGCCAAAAATGATACAGATTGCCCCAGACTGGCCACGCCAGCACTGATATCCAATCCTAAAGAACTTGTCTCAAGGCCCAGCCTGGATGTTACCTCAAATTCCTCATCTACTGACCCAACAAAACAATCAGATCCTGCACAGCCAACTCAGAACACTAAATCTGGCTGTATGGTGGATATTATAACCATTCAGGACACACCTCTCTCTAAAGCAGTTATGGATATTATTTTGGAGGCCAGGAGGCCCAGCACCAGAAAATCTTAGGCAGAAAAATGGAAGAGATTCTGTGCTTGGAACCAGGCACAAGGAATTGACACACTTGTACCAAATATTCCTCAGATTTTACAATAACTAGCTGAGATGCTGGACAAAGGCCTATCGTTCTCATCAATTAAGATCCATGTTTCTGCCATTTCAGCTCACTACAATACAGACCCACCTATTTTTTGCATCCACTGCTGAGGCAGTACCTCAGAGGGGCCAAAAACATAAGACCCCCAAGGAGAGCACCAATACCTACATGGACTTCAATTCTGTCTTGGAAAAGCTCACACTGCCTCCTTTTGAGCCAGCCAATACAGCCAACATAAAGTTCTTATCATGGAAAACAGCTCTGCTCCTAGCAATAACTTCAGCAAGAAGAGTCTCAGAATTACAGGCATTAATGGCTATGGAACCTTTTATTGTTTTCCATCCAGACAGGGTTTTTCTAAGGACAAACCCAACATTTATGCCTAAGGTAGTGTCCAGTGTGGCTATTAACCAAACTATTCACTTGCCTACCTTTTATCCAAACCCACAGAAGAAAGTGGAGAGACTTCTGCATTCTTTGGACATACACAGACAGCTACGCTTCTACTTGGACAAAACTAAAGCTTTCAGAAAGACTGAGCAACTTTTTAGTGGCATATGCTGCAGGATCACAAGGAAAGGCTATTTCAAAGCAGACTGTTTCAAAATGGATAGGCCACTGCATTCGTTTTGGTTATTCACAACATGGCGAAACACTGCCTAAGGGCATTAGGCCACATTCTACCAGAGCAGCAGCCACTTCAGCAGCCTTCCTCAGAGGAGTACCAACCAAGGATATTTTGGAGGCTGCCACTTGGACTTCAGTGCACACTTTTACAAAGCACTACCACTTACCTCTTTACTCTAAATCCAGAGCAGGCTTTGC
>NC_056735.1:1193629200-1193696700 GCF_019279795.1 Protopterus annectens | reverse complement strand
TGGGTTTTTTTGTCTATTCTAGTGGGTTTTTGGATAAGTTGGGTAAAACTGTAAAGATTAATATGGTTAGTGGGGTATAAAATCTATCTGTCTAACGCACAGAATCCCGACGCCTAAAATACCGAGATGAAAAGCCCAAAACCCCACATTACTGAAACGTTGAAAACGTGAAATTCAAAATTGCAAAACTAATACATACATACAGCACACACACAAACATATACACACCCTCCCCCCATAACCAAACAAACCACCCTACACTAAAAATAAGCAGGGGGGCTTCGCCCCCCCCTGCACCCCCCATGTGGGAGGGCTGTGCCCCCACACCCCCCCTAATTTATTATTCTAACTCCAAGATCGCACAAACATATACACAAGGCAAACTCACATCCACACATTATAGTCCCTCACACACACACACACACACACACACACACACACACACACACCACAGTCACAACACACACTAAAGCCCCTCACAAACAACAAACACACTTACACACACATGCTTACCTGAACCGCAACACCAGAAGTGGTAACTGAAAATCCCTTAACATCGGGATTTGGAATTTCGGGCTTCTGGTCTTTCGGTAATGTGGGGTTTTGGGCTTTTCATCTTGGTATTTTGGGTGTCGAGATTCTGTGCATTCGGGATTTTGTAGGGGACCCATATATATATATAGATATATATATATATATATATATATATATATATATATATATATATATATACACATGGGTCTACCTGATAACACCAACACACCAAAACACCAACAACGAAATAACCGACACGAAAAAAATGACAAAAAAATAAAGTTCAAAAACACAAAACTTCACATGCCCGACAAACCAAAATCCCAACAATCAACAAAATACCTTTTCCGAAAAACACACAGAAAACAAGCACACCAAAAAACCTTACAAACCTACACTAAGCTTTACATACACAACTATCTATGCACTAACCTTAACCCAAACCCTAACCCTAAGGTCCGTCATTATCGCACACTTACCTTACCCGCATCCTAACCTTAACTCACTTAATCCGCCCCTAACCCTCAAGTCCGTCACTATTGCACACTTACCTTACCCACATCCTAACCCTAACTCACTTAACCTGCCCCTAAACCTAAAGTCCGTCACTATTGCACACTTACCTGACCCGCACCTTACCCTAACGTCCATCACTATCCCATGCTTACCTTACCCACACCCTGACCCTAACATCTGTCCCTATCGCACACTTACCTTAACATGTTGGTGTTCTCAGCATTGGGATTCTCAACTGTTAGTCTTCTCCATTGTCGATCTTCCAGTGTCGGTGTTCTCGTCGTCGGCGTTGTGCACTTTCAGCGTTTTCAGGTAGACCTATATATATATATATATATATATATATATATATATATATATAGATATATACAAACATGCGCATGCGCGTATGTATAGATCTAACTCTTTTATACAGTACATAAGTGTAGATATGTACTTTTCCTGGTACCTGTAACTGGTCATGGGGGATGCTAGAACATCTCCCAGCAAGTAATGGTGCTGGTTGGGATGCCAGTCTATCCTGATATACATGTATACATAATACTGAAAATGTAGTCACTACAACCCTTTAGGAAAATGAACTGCACTAAACAGGAAAGTCTCATATCTTACCCTAAAAGATATATTCAGTACAGACTTGTGAACATTCAAATAAAGTAAGAGACTTAAAAAACATGTATAATTTGACTTTCTAAAGAAATTTGATATATGTTCATTCCAGAAATCTTAAATGACACTTCCTGTGATAAAGAACTAGCAGTCTTAAATTAAAAAAGGCAGATAAAATTACTAGAAATTAGTATAAATACAAATGCCTGTTTCTGTCAACCCAAACTGCAAACTGGAACCTGAAATTTAACAAATTTAACCTAGAAAACAGAAGTGCATTAATATCTGCATTAGTAAAATAAAAATGTGTAATTTAAACGATTTGACATTGAGGGTTGTTGACTGTTCTGTGATTTGTATTTATCCTGTCAACATTAGTCATCTTTTTCAGAAAGATCCCCTACTTCAGGACAGACAGAGGACTGTGAAGGTATTTTATGATATGCATCAAGTGCATAAACAAATTTATGTTCTTCCTGGTTCTTTTTAGGAGTTTTTACAGTTTAAATCTCAATCATTGTTATTGCTGGCAAAAAGAAGTTATGTTAGTAAGTTCTTTAGACTTATTTTCATTGCTGCAAGTTTCCAAAATTCAAGTTATTACTAAGGAGGCCTCTTATGAGGTAGGTAGAAGGGTTCTATGCCTGCCTGGGTGACTTGAATTCTTAACACCAGTGACTTCATTGGAAAGATTACCCGAGGACTTCATTGCTCTAGAAAGGATATCTCCCTGACCTCCCTGGAACAGGGTTGGACACTGACAAAGAAGTGTTGGATTCTGTGTTTGTCCTCAATTTGAATGGAGATCTTGACACTTAGCAGAGGCTCATCCTGAGTGTTAACCATGGGAGCACATCCCTTGGTGTTTGCACCACCCTTCCTTGCCTGATCTGTTCCATGCTTTGTGTCATTTGATTGTGGAGAGCACTCCTCAAATCTTTAGGTTATATTTCAAGAGTACATTAAGCTGAACTTTCTCCAAATCTTCCTGTTCAGTCCAGTTGGACTGGCCAGTACAGTTAAAGGATTAGTCAAAGTGAGCCCTCTTCAAGGTCTGTGACCCAGAAGTGAGAGTTCAAGCACTTGTCCGAGTTTTAGGAGAAATTAGACTCTTGGGTGTGGGCCTTCCCCCCCTTGGGGACCTTTGTTTGCAGCTAGTGCCAGGCCCAAAACAGTCTTGTACCATCTTTGGTTGTGTTCATCCACATACAGGCTGTTGTCTGATTCCCATCATACATCTTTAGTGCCTTTGGACAGGCATGAGTTCATGACAGAAATGGAGTATGCAGCCTCGCTTCCCTGGGTTCAGGTGATGGACAAAGTTGTAAGCTGTCTTGCTTACTTTTGCTACTTTTGGGAAGAGAGCTATTTTTTCGAGACCTTGAGACACATTGAGGGTGTTTTGGCCCTATTTCTTGGGACCCGTAGCCTGGCTCCAATGGAAACCAGTCTGTGTATAGGTTGTATCTCAAGTCTGAAAGTACCCTCAATTAACAGACACAAACCTCAGAGAGCTACATAACCCCACCCCCTATGGATAGGATTGAGGCCTTGTCTGTGCATCTGAAAACCGAGTTACTTGTAGTTTTAGTGGAACTGCAGTGAGCTCCAATGCCATATTCTTTCTCAGTTTTGGATGTTGCTGGCACAGGATGGAAAGAGGTTTTGTAGCTTAGAGCCATCTGCTAAACCTTGCATCTGTTTAGACATCTGTCTCTCTCTGGATTACTTGAAAGGTATGATAGAAGTTCTCCCTGAGTTTAGGATCAAGGAATATTCTTCCGGGAGGATCACTATAACAGCAAGTTATAACTCTTGGGTTTTACCCACCTTTTGTGTCTTCATTCCTGGCCAGGAATTTAAAATATTTCCTTGTGGTTGTAGTAGGATGTAGTCCATTTTTACTGCGGGTTTTTTTTTTTTAACCTCTGAAATGGATTCTAGTGATTCTTATAAATTTGGAGGAGGAGGATAAGATTAGTAAAGAGAAATCCTCAAAGAAAGCTCTAAGAGACCTGAAGATTATTAGATCCACCAGTTCTACTCGATATTCTGATCAGGGTGCTGCAGTATACATGATTCAAATATCTCATAATGGGGTGTGAAGTAACTTTCTGAAGTACTAAATTTCTAAACACATTTCTCTTGGTACTCATATGTTAGTATCCCTGTGACTATGTCCCAAGGACAGTTAACACCTCACATTCTACTTCATCCAATGCATCTAGTCCTTCACTTGGACAATCATCACAGTCTACTTCATCCAATGCATCTAGTCCTTCACTTGGACAATCATCTCCTACAAGAAAGTAATTAAAAGGGTACATTCTAATCCAAATGAGCAAAGTTGTTTCTCCTGATTTCTGGTTCCAAAAAAATAAATAAATGAGACCCCAAACCCAGTTCTAGCTTTAGTAGGTCTGACAAGTTCATAAATGCAAAGACATCTGAGATAGGTAAACCTAGATAGTTTTTGATGGTCTTTGCTTCCTTTCTTAGGTCAAGTACTCTTGCATAATTACAATGAATAGAGAAAATAGATGCATTTCAGTAAGGCTACTTTACAGAAAATGCAATAGGTTTCAGGTGGCACAGTCCTTTCCAGTTCATCATCTGAGATGCTTGGGCTGTCTACACTCCGCCCCAGTGTTTACTAAAGGTATAGCTCCAATGTATGCACATAGAAAACAAAACTAATTTTCCCCTTAACTGAGCAAGTGCTGCTTAGTGGTAAAACAGAGGAACTACTGAGACATTAGTCAAAACATTGCATTATTAGTCTCTGGGTGTAACAGTAATTTACAAGAAATCTCCAACTTTCTTAAAAATGGTTACTTTTCCAAGTGCATTGATAGGTTTAGTGTTGGTCTTTCCAACTTAGATTAGAGAGCCATTCAGTTCTCTTACAGTTTTTCAACAGTAGGTAAAGCAAGGCATCTGAGTGCATAGGTAATGAATGTCTTCTTGATACTCCTAGTTTTTATGCAAGTTATATGAGAAGACAGCACTGCCTTCTCAGAAATATTTGTAAAGAATCTTACCCATCCATTTCAGAGGGCCTGAGGACATTCCTATGGAGAATTGATTCCTAGAAATGGAAATGCTTTTACCATCTTTTGTTCAGAGTTTGACTGTAGGTTGCTTGAGTTATGCATGATGAGCCTCTGTTTCATCAACATGTTGATCCAAAACAAATGGCTTCAGCAGGTGAAATCTCTTCACTTCAACTTGAAGTTGAAGGTAGTATACAGGGTACTGACAGCATTCTAGGACAACTTTCAGATAAGCCACCTTCAAATCAATGTGCAGTACTACAGTGACTTGGGTGTATAAACAAGCAGGGAAGAAACAAAATCTCTGAAGTTTGCAGTGAGTTAAAATAATCGCCAAATGGGCTTTGCAACACAATATTAATCTATTAGCAACTTATGTTCTAGGCTTATGAAATCAATCTGCAGAAGCTTTAAGCAAGAAAGTGACCACCTTATTAATGGAAACCGGTGTGATATCCCCACTCTGCGGGTAATCAAGGAGCCTGAATTCTCACCACTGACACTGGAAAGTGACATTGACTTGGAACATAAATGGACACACTCAGTATTTCCAGATGCAGACCTGTCTGCATCATGCACAATTTCCCTTAAGAGCACACTGGAAACGCACACAGCGCGGGAATGGTTTTCTCTCTCTGTCTCTCCCAATGTCCCCAGTAAGGCACCCCACTGGCATAGCTGTAGGGTTAGGTCCTCAGCTGAGTGTCCAAGCCAAGTCCTCTAGCACCCTCTGCTTTGTATCCCTGCTCCAAGTAGCTGACATACACTCTTGAGATTTAATTTTCACACACACACACACACACACACACACACACACACACACACACACACACACACACACACACAAAACACACACACACACACCTGGGGAAGTGTGGCACTAATATTATGCTCTACCAACTTCTCTGCCACCAGTCAGTTACTATAAGGCTCTTAAAAGGGTATCCAGTTATACTGAGTGAAATTAATATTAATACAAATGGTAATGTTAACCAAACCTGCAGTCTTAATGTGCATTGTCTTTCCCTGCAGACAGTAAAGGCGACTTTTTCTGTAAATGCCAAGAAAAACGGAATTAGCTGAAAATACAAAACAAACTTTTAAAGAAACTGCGGTCTCGGCACACTAAATTCAGGCTGCACAGAATAAGTTTTTAATATTAAATAAAATACACAAACACTTTCGTCCTGCCACAATGCAGGACTTTTTCAGTGTGAATAAAAAACAGACATTTTCACTGTTAAAATTGAATCTGCTACACTTTTTGTTTTTTTTTAACAGCGAAAATGTCTGCTTTCCAAGACTTTATGGAACAAGAACTGTGTTTTTGGGTGGAACAATGTTGTATTAATGGTTGCTTAGCAACTAACTTTATGGAATTTTTGCACCTTTTTGTGTTTGCCAGGATATTTAAACTAATGAAAGATGTGTTTTATATTCACTTTGAAAAAGTCTTGCATCATGGGAGGACAAAAGCGCTTGTGTATTTTATTTATTATTAAAAACTTATTCTGTGCAGCCTGAATTTAGTATGCCGAGACCACAGTTTCTTTATTATCAGTTTGTTTCTGTAAATGGTTTGGGTCTAATGCCAGCAGAAATGTTTATGGTGCTCTGCAAGGTTTTACATGAGGGTCCTGTAATTGGAATCTGGGTTCAATGGTCACAATGTATAGACTGATTGCAAATAAAGATTTCTTGAATGTGTCTCCAAAATCTTACTTGGTAGCTTCACAATTGGAATTTCTCCTCTGTGCAGTCCCTTTTCTGCACCATCCCAAGTGTAACATACCACATCTGTGCATTTACCTTGGGGTCAGGGCATTGTTTAGGGCAGAGAGTCCAAGGGATATGGTCTCAGAATGAGACCAGTTCGCATATTAATATCCTGCAGATAACGGCAATTCTTATTTTGTTGGTCTTTCAGGACTCGCTCAGTGTGTGATTTCTACCCACTTGGACAATATGGGAGCAGTGCTGGATCCAATTTTACTTGTTTGTTGGTATCACAAAAGTGGTCCCTATGTCTGTCAGTAGTGAAGGTTGTCTTATGCCATTTGGGTGAGCTGTGCTGCACTGCTTGCACTTCTCAACCAACTCCAAGACAGCAGCTTTTTCCAGTCTAATCCTTCCATAGACATGGAACTTCTGGGTCTGTTTTGCCCAGAGATGGCCAGCAGCCCTAATTTATGCTTTCTGCCATTATCCCTTATTCCAAAATTCCTAGAGAGAGAGAGAGTCATGCAGAGCAAGGACAAACTGAACCTCATAGTCACAATTTGGCCTTGAGAAGTATGGGGTCCCATGCTGTGGCCATGTCTGTTGGGAGAAGACTCTCTGTGATCCTTCAAGTCTAATGTCTCACCTGTCTGCTAAGCCTCACCTGGAACTGAACTGTCTTTGCTTAACTGCTTTTTCCAGTGCCATTAATGGCCAGGAACCCTTCCCTTACCTGGAAACTGTGGTACTTCCCTAGCAATCTTTAAAACCAGATTATATGACATGATGGGTAATACATTTTCACCAGGGATATGTGGAGAAAGTGAGAAAGTGTACTTAATGGAGGAGAGTGTTGAGTGATATGACCACGTTTCTCAATGGTCTACTTGGCTGTAATGCTATTAAGAACCCATGAACCTTGATTACAGAGTTAAATCAATCTATTAATCTTTGATTTCTCCCAGCATTCAAATCGAGGGGACTGTGTACTACATTTCTTGTACATCCATATGCGATTACATTTTTATTTAGATGAGACTAAGGACAACAAGAAAAAGTGCCACTTTGTCTTTTATGCTCCTGATAGATTGGGTCAAAAAGTATTCAGTCTCCCTCTCCAGATGTCTTTCTGATTTGTATATTTTGTTTTGCAAAATATAATAAGGCTTTACCTAGCAAACCTAAAGTACATTGCACTAGACTGGTGGCTACTTCCCAAGCCTTTAAAAAAAAACCAAAAAAAAAAAAAAAAAACCTTCATTTGTTGACATTTGTGCTGCTGTAAAATAGGGTTTTCTGCATACTTTTACAGGACAGCATAAGCTGGATGTGATCTCAAGGTCCAGTTCAGCCCTTGTAATTACTATCTTAAAGGATATTCTATCAGGATACCACCCAAGAATGGGAGCTGGGGACTGTTTCCTAGAAGTTGAAATAGACAGACTAATCATGTAAGATAACAAATTCTGAAATGAATACATCAAAATTCATGTTTGTCCAGTTTAAACTTAACATCACTCAGAGGTGAAATGCCATGAAAAGTGATCCATGTAGTGCTGTTCTTCAGAAAAATAAATCTAGTATCTCAAGCCCTGAAGTGGTTGTGTGGTATAGAGGCTTTGACTGTGACATTGTATAAGGTACACCTGGTTCAATTAGTAGTCCAGCTTCTGGAGAAGCCAGCTGCAGACAGAATTAAGTAGGGGGATGATGGCTCACTTATCTCACTGGAGAGTTTTTAGAGCAGTCCCAGTGCAAGAGCTCTGCACGGGGAAGGCTGTGTAACTTGCACAAAGGGACTAGGGGAACATGAAGACAGTAAGTTTGGAAATTGTGGTTTTGCTGAAATATGCACTTCTCAGCTATGCACAAGAGGCAGTACACTACTTTTCAGCTAAGTACAGAAGAATCTTACTCCCAGTTAGTGATGTCCATAGTTCACAGCTCTTACTTTATTCTGCGGTGTCCTGAGATGCCAGGAGTTGGGAAGAGTAAGTGGGTCTGGTCATATGGGGACATCACAAAAATAAAATTAATACACTGCAGCCTTATGAAATTAAAAAAAAATTAAAACATGGGTAACAAGTATTCTAGGACAGTGATTCAAATATACATAGTATGTTCTGTAGAGGTATGGAATGAGTTTCATAACTTATGACTTATTTACAAAACTTGTCCTTTATTCTTACAGCATAACAGAACACGACGCTATGTCTAGCTGTATTGGTAATGACCACTGGTTCGACAGCCTGAGAAAAGAGAATTGACAATGTATTATGAGAAGAGTGCTGCAGACTGTACCTCTCAACTGAACAGATTTTCACAGAATGTCTAGATTTCTGCCTCATATTTTTGGTCTGTTTTTCATAAAATTGCAGATGTTCTTCATGTTTCACTGTTGCAGTCATTACATTTGGGTAATCTGCTGGCAGGTTGCCCTCAGTTGGCCTGATTAACAAAGTCTTGGGTCCTGCGTCAGTTGCTGTCCCTTCTTCCATTACATCAGGCCGTCAGGGGTATAAAACATGCAGCTGACGCATCAGTCTTTCTTGCAGCACGGTACCTGAAGCAGAAGCAGTTCGCAAGTGCTGGTCGGCCGACTCCTGAAATTTTCGTTTTTGAGTTTCAGAACCCAAGTCTTCAACTAAAAGCTAAGTACCCCATTGGGGAAACTTTTTCTTGCTCCTTACCGATGTCAGTAAAAGTTAATAATTGTATTACTTGTGGGAAGCAAATACTTCATAAGGATTTTTATTTGTACTGTATTCCTTGCCTAGGCCCTGACCACGATGTACCTGTCAGTTTTGTGCTTTATTTAATCAGCGCACTATCCGTCGTTGGTACATTTCTGATTCTAAATATTTCAGTTCTTGGTTTAATTATCCAGAAATGATGTCTGTTAGCCATCCAATTACCGGATTACCGAAAAAATGCAAAGAAAAAGAGACAAGCCGTTGAGGTCCAAAACTGCCGATGACACTTCTCCTAAGCCAGTCGCTGGTACTCAGTGAGGTGCTTTCGCAGCCCCTGATACCCACTAATTCTGATTCACAGGCCTCTACTGAGACCCATTCAGAATCCGGTATGCCGCAAGATGCTTCACATATGGAACCCGCGGATGTCTCTGCCTTGTATGGGTCTGGAGCCGCTGTGCAGGCACTGGCTTCTGAGGGTGTATTCAGGCCTACAGACTTGCATATTGAACCGACTCCAACTACAATATTAAGGCCTAAATCTCAATCTATGTCTAAAAAACCAATGCCCAGGCCACAAGTTCAGGCCCCTATGCCTAGAAAACAAATGATCAAAATGGCTGAAGCTTTAATTACTCTAATCAGGGGTAGTCAACCCTTCCCCCAAAGAGACCCAGGATTGATCTTGACTATGACTCTTCTGAACAGGACTCTGTTTCTCCTGACTCTTCTAATGACCTGGATTTGTCCATACCTACTTATGAGGACTCTGATACAGAGGATTCCATTCCCTCTGCTTCTCCACCTGAGGATTTCTCTTTTGGGGAAACTTTACATACCTTAAGGAAGCATTTCCACTGGGAAAGTCAGGATTTCTCTGAATCCAAAAATAGGCTTAGGGATTTCCTTCTTCTTCCTCAGCATAGGCCTTTGGCTATTCCTCCTGTACTAGACATTGTTGATGATGTGTTTTCGGAATCCAGTATGGCCCCTGATTCCTTGCCTCCAGCCCCTAGCAAACCAGACAGGTACTACAGGGTTCCTGAGTCCCACAAATTCCTTTTCAAAAATCCTGTTGCGGACCCTGAAACCATTTCTCAGGGGCCCAAGGGCATTAAGGCTTCTAATGCTAAAAATCCTACCCTTTCTGATAGAGACTCCAGGGCAGTGGATAGATGGGGTAAAAAAGTTTATACATCTGCAACCTTAGCAATCAGGGCTTTAAACTGTCAATTCCATATGCTAAAATAGCAACAGCATATCATGGGACTACCTAAACAGAAAATGATGTTAATTACTGACTGTGTGGATAATAAAGATTTACAGGATTTATTGCATTCAGCTGAACAAGTTGGCAAACATACTTTGCAATATGGTTTTGATTCTTTAGAGGCCTCTTGCAGGGCTGCTGTTACTGGGTCTGTGCTTAGAAGGCATGCTTGGCTTAAGGAGCAATCTCTGCCTGATCATGTTAAAGCAAAACTATTGGATGCTCATTTGCAGCAGGACCGCCTGTTTGGCAGTAAGGCTGAAGAAGTTCTAAAAAAGATGAAAGATAAAGCTAAATCTATGCAAACTGTGAAAGATTTCTTACAAGTACAACCTCCTAGATTTAGTAGGCATTGGCCTACTAAGAATTGGTCCTTTCCAGCTCCTTCCAGAGCCACTCCAGCCAAACCCAGACATTCCATAAGCACCAGGTTTTAGTCCCAAGGGACTTTCAGAACTAAGCAATGGGGTGCTTCCGCTTCCAAATCTGGAAAGAACAAGGCACCGCCCTATGGTAAACAGTCTCAATGACTTCCCTTTAAAATTACCAAGCACTTACCTCTTAGCCACCCCTTTGGGGGGAAAATTGGCTCTTCATTCAAGAAACTGGCAACTTATAACCCAGGACAAATTGGTTTTAAATATAGTGTCCCAGGGATGCAGATTTAATTTCCACAAACTTCCAACTCCAAACGGGTGGCCAGACCTGCCCCCAAATCAGTGGGCAGAGGCTCAAAAACAAGTACTTTCCCTCCTAAACATGGGGGCTATTCAACTAGTACCAGAAGAGGAAAAGGGACAAGGTTTCTATTCCAGACTTTTCCTGGTACCCAGAAAAGACAAATCATGGCATTCAATTCTGGACCTGTCTACTCTAAACACCTTTCTGGACATTCCAAAATTCAAGAAGCTGACTCTTCACCAGTTACTTCCTATTGCTAGGCAAGGATGCCTGGTTGGCAACTCTAGATTTAAAAGAGGCTTATCTGCATATCCCAATCAGGGAATCTTGCAGAAGATACCTACACTTCAAAGCAGGCTGCATGCATTATCAGTTCTCTGCACTGCCCTTTGGCTTGTCTACTGCGCCCAGGGTATTCATAAAGTGCCTGGCTCCAGTAATTGCATTTTGCAGGCAAAGAAATATTCAAATATATCCATACCTGGATGATTGTCTAATTCAGGCAGAAAACCAGGCCATTCTTCTAAAATATCTGGCATTTGTAAGAAGAGTTCTAACTTGTCTAGGGTACACCATAAACGAAAAAAAATCACAACTGGTACCCTCTCAAAAAATTACATTTCTGGGTGCAAGCTTGAATACAGCTGCCCAGATGGCTTTCCTTACACCAGAAAAGCAAATTCATTTGGTGACTTACTTCAAACAGGTGGCCACAAAAACCCTGCTTTTTGCAAGGCAAATACTGAACTTGGGGTTCATGGCCTCCTGCATTCTTCTAATTTCATATGCAAGACAGCATATGAGGAAACTTCAGTGGTACTTAAAAAGTTTATGGAGTCAACATTGTCACAGCCTGGAAACAATGATTCCTATCATACCTTTCCTGCATGTAGAGTTCCTATGGTGGGCAGAGGCCTGCCACCAAAACAAGGGACTGCCATTCTCACCACCCCCTGCTGCCCAAACTCTAACTATGAATGGGGGGCTCATCTGGCAGGGAAGTGCATTCAGGGCAAATGGAGCCCAAATCAAATGCACCTTCATATCAATCAAAAAGAAATGCTAGCTGTACAGAATACACTGACAGCCTTCAAGGACTACCTTCATCCAGGACAATTACTGATAAAGATGGACAACACCACGGTTATGTGGTACATAAGCAAGCAGGGGGGTACACATTCCTACCCCCTCTGCAGACTAGCCATGGCATTGTGTAACACGGCCTTGAGCTACCAAGTACAACTACAAGCTCACTTCCTGCCAGGAAAGCTGAATATTTTGTCAGGCGAACTAAGCAGAAATCTCATGGACCCACATGAATGGAAACTGGAACCATGGATTTTCAACATGTTTACACGCAAATGGGGGAGCCCAGACATAGATCTTTTTGCCTCACCCCAGAACTACCAGTTGGACAAATTATGCACAAGAACTCATCACAAAAAAGTCTGGAAAGTGGATGCTCTGTCCTTCAACTGGAAAAACCTATCCGTCTATGCCTTTCCCCCTCTGCCTCTGCTCTCCAAAGTTCTACTAAAAGTCAAACAGGACAAACCAAAAATGATTTTGGTTGCTCCAGACTGGCCTCGCCAACACTGGTACCCACTCCTGTGCAGTGTGTCACACATTTCACCATGGCACCTGCCTCAGACACCTTCCTTACTGTCCCAGCAGAAGAACCTAATTCTGCACCCTCAGCTCCAAACATTGAATCTTGAAGCTTGGCTTATCACTTAAATTCCCCCTTAGCATCCCTCAGCAAACCTGTGATTAATGTCATTTTAGAGGAGAGAAGACCTAGTACTAGAAAAGTTTATGCTGACAAATGGAAAAGATTATGTGCCTGTAATCAATCTCAAGGGATGAGCACAGCAGTGCCCAATTTACCTCAGATTTTGCAATACTTAACTGAGATACTTCACAAGGGCCTGTCTTTTTCTTCCATAAAAATCCATGCCTCAGCCATTTTAGCTCATTACAACATAGAACCCCCCCCCCTCTTCTCTCACCATCTGCTAAAGCACTATTTCAGAGGGGCCAAAAACTTGAGACCACCCAGGAGAGCTCCAACCATTGCCTGGGACCTTAACTTTGTATTAGAGAAACTCACTCTACCTCCTTTCGAGCCAGCTGCTACTGCAGACTTAAAATTTCTTTCCTGGAAAACAGCCTTCCTTTTAGCAATCACTTCAGCTAGAAGGATATCTGAATTACAGGCCCTTATGGCAGTGGAGCCCTTCATCATCTTTCATGCGGACAAGGTGTCACTCAGGACCAATCCATCATTCATGCCCAAGGTGGTATCCAGTGTGGCTCTTAATCAGTCTATTCATTTGGCAACTTTCTTTCCCAAGCCACAGAACAAGGGGGAAGTGGATTATACATTCATTGGATGTACACAGACAACTTAGATTCTACTTGGACAGGACTAAATCTCGAAGAAAATCTGAACAACTGCTGGTAGCATTTGCTGCAGGGGCAGAGTGCAGGCTATTTCAAAGCAAACAATTTCTAAATGGACAAGCCATTGTATTCATTTCTGTTATAAGCACCATGGAAAACCTATCCCCCAGGGGATCAGATCTCATTCCACCTATCCCCCAGGGGATCAGATCTCATTCCACCAGGGCTGCATCTACTTCAACAGCCTTTCTCAGAGGTGTTCCTACCAGGGATATTCTAGAAGCTGCTACCTGGAATTCAGTTCATACTGTCACCAAGCATTATCACTTACCAATTTTCTCTAAATCCAGAGCTGGCTTTGCCACTGCTGTTTTGCAGGGCCTTATAGCTGGTCCTAATGCTGTATAAATTCATCCTCCCAACCATACCGTTGGGAATCTACCCAAATGTAATGATTGCAACAGTGAAACATGAAGAACATAGTACAGTTGTGCACACTTACCATAAATGTAGATGTTCGAGTGTATACACTGTTGCAGTCCTGGTTACCCTCCCTCCAGCCCCCTGTTTTTCTCTTACTATACCTCTACTTTCTTTTACTATGCTTAAAAGCCTTTTTGGTGTATTTGCTTTTGCTTGGAGGTATATTTTAGTGTTTTTAATTTTATATATATATATATATATATATATATATATATATATATATATATATATATTTTGCTCCACATTTGGGGGGCACCTGACATCTGGCACCTGACATCTGGGGCAAGAAAAATTGATGTAATGGCGTCGGCTGCATGTTTTATACCCCTGACGACCTGACGTCATGGAAGAAGGGACAGCAACCAACGCAGGACCCAAGACTTTGTTAATCAGGCCGACTGAGGGCAACCTCCCAGCAGATTACCCAAATGTAATGACTGCAACAGTGAATACACTCGAACATCTACATTTATGGTAAGTATACACAACTGTACTTTTTCTGGCAAATAATTGGTAAATCATTGAAGGTTGAAGACAGAATATAATGGCAGAAATATGAATCTCAGACTTCATACCCTTCAGAAAATTTATGCTAATGCAAAATCTATTATTCTGTCAACTTTCTAAGTTTGCAAGATCAGTATTTAAAAAGTGTCCCTATTTTTGGTCCTTTGTCCTCCCGTTATTTATGGCTTTGTCCAGATTTCTTGCTCTAAGAGGTTGAGAGGTATGTTGGGGACTGGTCTTCCTATTACCCTTGAAATTCTTAGTTCCACTGGTGGGTATTCCTGCACCTAGGAATGGGAGCATCTTTCATGGACCACAAACATGAGCCTATTTTTCTACCTTGAGACATTTTAATAGTACTTCATGTCATTTTAATATCTAATGAGTATCTGATGTCATTTGAAATAGCTGTCTTCTCCCATACCTGGGATGCTGCTGTTGTCTACATCATTTTTTATTTCTTTCCTTCACCAAAATGGCTGCAAAGCCAATGAGAGGACACCATTTTACTTTTCAGCTGTCTTATCGTCCACTGGGGTCCTTGGCAGTGGATGAAGCATTGATTCTCTTATGGATCAAGTTATCTTAGATGGTATACTCCTTAGGTCTGTTATCAAGATTTAAAGGAGATGGCTATAAGCCTGTGAATTGTCCCTTCATTTCCTTATTGTACTGGGTCTTGGAAAACCACAGAACCACGGGCATTGTCTTTATTTTGCCTTATTCTGTTCTTAAGTCTTTTTTCCCCACTTTCTTTGTGTAGTAGGGTGCTGCATCTGCAGAGTGTAATAATATCTGCTAAGAACTGATGTTTTTTGTTAAGTGTCCGGATTTCTTTCTGCATTCCTTTTGCATCTGGCCTCTGTACTTCCAGTCCTGGTTTTATACACACCCTTTTGTCATAGAATTTCACACCTTGGAGCACCTTTATTTACATCTGACCATCTGGAAGAAATGGAACTTGAGACATTTCTGTACGCCTGAGAGAGAAATTCAAATATTTCAGTCCGTCTACGTAAATTTTTCAAGAGGATCTATGCTTTGATCTGTTCTGGACTTGCATTTATCCTATTCCTTTCCATACCTTGACAGTGAAAACACAATTCTTCAATCTTTCTCTTCTAAGTCAAAGGCTGTGGGTCTATTTATTTATTTTATTTTACATTTGTTGACCAGGATAGTCCGAATGGATACATGTCCATTTTCAGCGGCGGCCCAGGGAGGAAAGCTCCACATACAAAAAACAGAGAGTACATGCATAACTGAGTTATAAACTCAGGAAACATATCAAAATATAGACAAAGGATGCAAGCAGATATCATAATTCACAATGCGCAGACTTACATATGATATGAGGCATGGATAATTAGCTAAACCACAGGTTGGGTAGCAAAACATGTTTCAGAGAAGTTGTTTAATCAGGTTTAGAACAAGAGCACAGCCAATGAGATAGGTATTTTTTGAGTTCTCTTTTAAATAGGGGTAGTGAGGTTTCCTTAGTAATGGAACTAGGGAGTAGATTCCAGATTTTACCAATTGAGTTGGCAAATAGAGCATCGCCTGCAAAGTTGGTGGATTTTTGGGTCAGTATCATTAGTTTATTAGATGAGCGTAGTGGCCTGGGGGCACTATGGGGGAGTGAGCATATTTTTGAGGGCAGGGATGTTTTCTGGTTGGTGGAGTATTTTATGTGCTACCATAAGCTGGTTGAACTGCAGAAAGGTAGGAAATTCAAGCCATCCTAGTTCTGACAATGATGAGCCCTAAAAGCCATGCCAGTAGTGAATCTGGCGATATGATTATAACATCCTGATAATTTATTGAGATCGGTTTTGGATAGGTTGGTGAGTACAGGGGAGGCATACATAAGGGTAGAGAGGAGGTGGGATCCTGCAATAGCTACCCTACCTAGAGGGGTGAGGAAAGGTTTGGCTCTGTACAGGGAGCCAAGTTTTTTGTTGACAGACTTAATAGTGTGATTTACATTCTTATCAAATTTAAGGTTGTTGATTATTACACCTAGAAGCTTAGTGTGGTCATCTGGGGTGATAATGGTGTCGTTAGATTTAATGTTGAAGGATGGAGAAGAAATTCTACAGTTAGGGGAGAAAAGTAGCAGCTTGGTTTTGTTAGGACTTAGAAGCAGGCGGCGATTAGCTAGCCAGGTTTCTACAGTGCTGAAAGTGGTCTGGGTTAGGGACATTAGTTGTGTTGGAGAGGAGGCAGAGCATATTAGTGTTGAGTCATCTGCATATTGGATGCAGGTGGCTCCTGGGATGGTTGTGTGTAGATCATTGATAAAGACTGAGAAAAGAAGGCAACCTAGTATGGAGCCCTGTGGGTCTCCTAGGGTTAGAGAGAGTTGGGATGACAGCTTGCTCTGCCATAAGACAGCCTGCTGTCTACCGTTTAGGTAGGAGTGAAACCATTGTATTGCATGTTGGTTTAAACCGATGGTGTGTAGGGTATTGAGCAGTAGCTGATGGTTGACCATATCGATAGCTTTTGAGAGATCTAGGAAGAGTGCTGAAGATAGTTTGTTGTTACGATTAAGACTGATGACAGAGAGACATAGACGAGCTGTGGTGGTACTGTGGAATGGCCTAAAGCCATGCTGAGAGTCAGTGAGCTGTCTGTTTTGAATAAGAAAGTGCATGATTTGTTTGTGGATGCATCTTTCCATGAGTTTAGCTAGTGGTGAAAGAATGGCTATAGGTCTAAAGTTAGATGGTTCTGTGGAACTACCTCCTTTATGGAGAGGTATTACATGTGAAATTTTCCATATTGCTGGGATGGCTCCCTCCGAGATGGATCTGTTAATCAGGATAGAAATGTGAAGTGCTATGGCGTCTGCAGCTTTTTGAAGATATTCAGCTGGGAGGTAGTTGGCAGCTAGTGTAGTAGGTTTTAGTTTTTTAAGTGAGGTCCGGATTAAGTTAGTAAGTATGGGTTGGAAGGTAAATGTATGTGGGTTATTGGTGGACTGGGGCTAGATGTGACAGTGCTGGAGTTTGTGTCCGTTGGGGTGAGATGGGTAGCTAGAGACTGGCTAGTTTCAGTAAAGAAGGAATTGAAGGTGTTTGCAATTTCTACAGGAGATTTATCAAGGGCACCTGTTGGGGTAGGAATGGTGGAATGGCCTGGGTGGAGAAGACTGTTAATACCAGCCCAGAACTTTTGAGGTTTTTGTTGGTATTTTTGTTGTATGAGCGTGTAGTGTTTTTTTTTTGTCTAGAACGATAGATTTTTTGTTCTCATTCCTTAGCTGCCGGTATCTTACTTGGTCCAGTGGGGCTTTGGTAGCATGCCACCTGGCCCAGGTGTTATTTCTTAGTGTAATTTTGGGATTTTGTATCTTTAGATAGCCACGGTGCAACTTTAGTTTTTACACGAATGGTACGGGTAGGACCATGCTGGTTAAGGATAGCCAGGAATCTAGTATTGAAGTAATCAACTGCTTCTAGTAATGGGAGTTGTTTCAAGACAGTCCAATTACATGCTTTGAGTTCATTTTGGAAGTTGTCAAGGTTAATGTTCCTGACATTTTTTATAGTTTTATAGGTGGGTTGGTTGGGAATGTCGACTTTGAGCCTAATAATATAGGTAAGGCAGTGGTCACTTAGATCATCGGGTAGTGTTCCTGGCTTGTACTTTTGAGGGTGGCTGTTGATAAGTATCCAATCAAGGATACTATCTTTGGCTCTGTTTTTGTTGAATCTAGTGGGGGTGGAAATGATTTGAGAAAACCTGTGGAGGTTTATATGGGTAGAGGGAGATTCAGAAGAACAGGTGTTCCAATCAATGTTAAAGTAACCCAAGACAATGGTTTCCTGGGGATAGTTAGAAGCTAGCCAATGTAGGATGTTTTCTAGAGTATTGTCATTTTTACCGGATGGTATATAAATGCAGACAATATATATACATTTATTTGTATTTATTTTTAGTTTGGTGATAAGAATTTCTATTGTTGTTAGCGTATCATTTGAGCGAATGTGTATTCTCACAAAACAAGGCACTTTGCAACCTGCTTGCCTATACATTGTGTGAAATGGTAACTAGGAAGCTATGGACAGTGATGGATGTAGCTATAGAGAAAGTTGATGGGAAATAATCCAAAATAAGATTGTGCATATCAACAGGCTTCATATAAATGCAGGGAAGAAGTGGTGTCCATCTTTCAGGTTTCAGGGACATGTAAGTGATTATGAAATGGATGGGGCTAACATAGTCACAGGAATACAGTAAAGTACTTGAACTCATCAAATGGCATAGTTAGTAGAGGCATCTTGAGAGTTTTGTACGTTCTTTCATCATATATTTTCCATGTACTGCTGAAGTTAGTATGCATTTGTGTGGCAAATCCACAGAAAACTAGAACTACAAAATGTCCACTGTACCACTGTGTAAAGTATTACACATAAGATGCACCCCGCACTTTAACTCTTGACAGTTTTACAGATTCATAATTAATAGGGAAAGTCTCATATGCAAACAATATAAACATAGTTGAACTTGATTCCAGTGTGTTTTCTACTTTGATTTTCAGATCTGATCATTTCTTGCATATTGTGTTGCATGTTTTGTGGACGATTGGCAGGGTGATGAAGTGGCAATCACTGTCTTATTCTTTAATGTTGCCAATTTTTGCCAACGTGGTTGTGTTGACTTATCTGAATTTGCAAGCAGGACTTTCATTTGCCAGCAGATGATAATTTGTGTTGAAGTATCACAAACCATTGCTCTATACAGTATTGTTTTAAACATGCAATTTTATTCCTGGACTCAACTTTGTTGACCAGTGTGCCACAGATCCAGTGTGAGTTTATTGACTTGCAGGTCATCAATGACATACCAGATATGACAATTAGACATCAAAAGAAATAACATGACCTAGGGTTGTCACCCTTTTAGATGTCCATATTAAGACATTTTAAACTGAAACACGTGACTTTGCAGGATGAACCAGACCCTTAACCAATAAATCCAAATCTTTATTACCAAAACAAACTGTATTACGTAATATCTGACTTTGAGAACCCTCCTTGAATGGGACTTTTGAGTATATATTAACCTATTAAAATTCAACATGTTTTTGTGGAAAATTCCACATTTGCCTGTGTTGCTGCACCTTGTGATGTCATTAACTGTCTGTATAAGCATGTATATCCCCTGAGCCTTCCAGCTCTTTTTTTTTGTCAATTGTGCAATTAAGATCTTGATCTTGTAGTCACTGGCAAAGTCTTACACTCACATACCTGAATATGTAAGTTTTTATGTGACCATCAGATTTTCAGAAAAAAAAAACTGTGCTGGCATTGCCACTAGTGTGTTAAGGAAAAGCACAGGTATGACAACTCTCACAAGCATCAGTGTATATGTCACTTATTTTTGTGCTATTTATTTTTAGTATTATTAGGTTCAACAGTCTGGTGTTGTCCACCCAAACAGTGTGCTCTAGGCATTAACTTTCAAATAGACCTGGTTTAGACATTGCCTTTTAAACCAGACCACTGATAAATAGTATAAATTATAATATGTTGCCATCTTGAATGCTTTTTGTTTAGCTTAATTTATAGCCATGTACTTGTTCTAGAAAGAAATATGTGCATCTTATGAAGTTGCATTAGATTTGTCTTTTAAGGTATAAGAGAATATCTGAGTGGTTTAGCTGGCTACAATCACCTATATTAGAAGCTGAAGTTAAGTACAAACTTGCAGTTTTAAAGATAGTGTGTTTTATTTTTCTGTTCATTTGTTTCAATGAATATTGTGGTCTGTCTGTCTCTCTGCAGTTAGAGGGGGTTATTGCTGTTATCACTTCTTTGTTCAATATTTAACTCAGCCTAGGGAGTTTATGTGTGCTTTAAGTGTTAGCCACATAGCTGGGAATTTATTTTCTGCTCAATATCTGAGTGGTTTGGCTTACCACCGTAACACCTATAAACAAATGCAATCTGAGGGTCATGCTGCTCAACGCTAGAAGTCTAATTCTGAAAATGCACTCACTCGAAGTACTCCTTAAAATGGAGAACATCGACATTTGTGCTGTAATAGAGACCTGGTTCAAGGCAGCAGAAAGCACCCCTGCACTACCAGGTTATAACTCATTCCATACCTTTTGGCCCCAGAACTTGGACTGAAGCTCCAAAGGTGGTGGTGTTTCCATATTCATAAAGAATGTGCACACCTCCAGACTGGTAGCCCAATATAACGCATCAGAGATACTTCAGGTGCAGCTAACATTGGGTAAGAGAGCGATTCAGGTAGTAGCCTGCTATAGGTCCGCAACAATGTCCCAACACTCACACTCCATGTTCCTAAGCACATTGGAGAATATTAGGGTCCAACCTAACACTGTCATACTGGGCGACTTCAACTACCCCTACATTAACTGGGAAAACTACTCATGTACCAATACACCTGCCCAACGCTTCCTGGAATTCATTAATTCAAATGCCCTGGACCAGCTCGTTCTTACCCCCACTAGAGGTAGCAACATCGTTGACCTAGTCATTACTAACATGGGTGACCATTGCTCTACACCAATAGTTAACTCCTCCCTGGTTACATCCGACCACAAACTAATCACCCTGGAAATCCACAAACCTCCCACACACCACGGCAAAGGTAACCATCATGAAAAACTTCTTCAAAGCTAACTTTGGGCTCCTAAAAACAGAGGTGGCTAACTTCATGGCACCCATGCAAATGGAGATTAGTTGCATGACCGCCAAATCATACATCAATGCACTGTACGAACAGGTACACAAATGCATGGATCTCACTATACCCAATAGAACCAAGATGCTCTCCTCCAAAAAAAGCAAGCCAATCTGGTGGTCCCCTGCCATAAACAAACTCTACAACAGAAGGAGGAAACTGATGTGGAATAAGTGAAGTCCCAAGACTGGAAAAACTCCCTTATCAGCCTCAACAAAAAGTTGAGATCCCTCATCAAATCCTCTAAAGCTAGGTATGAAAACAGAATTGCAGCAGATAGTAAAGACAACCACAAGGCCTTCTATAGTTGATTTTCTGACTTTGGTAGGTACACAGTCATCAAAGATTTAAGTTCATAGGTTCATAGGTTCATAGGTTCATAGGTTGATACTAGGCTATCTGCCCTAGGGCATTTACAAGCCTAGCCAGAGTGTGTTTGGCTTTCGCCACCCTTCTTAGATTAGTTGACTGTGCCTCTGTATAGTAGGTCACAGAAGATAGCCCATTTAAGGTTAGTTTACCGTGCCTCTGTCTAGCAGTGACACAGAAGAGATCCCAGGGGTAAATTTACGATCTCCCATCCAAACGTCAAGATTCTTCTTGAAGAGGGTCATTGAGGGGCTCTGTCTGACATGGATTGGGATTTTGTTCCAGAGTGAGGGGAACCTCTGGGATATGAATCTGTCCCTCCAGCATGTTCTATTTATTTCTGTGCTGAGGTTTAAGTCACTGGAGCGTGTAGTTCTGATGGATTTGGATTTCTTGAGGTGGAGCATGTCCATTAATTCTGGGTTGGACATGGCTTTATACGTCAGGCACAGATCGCCTCTGAGTAGGTGGTAAACAACTGAGTAGAGCTGGAGTTTCTTTAGCCTAACTGCATAGGGCATCTGTCTGAGTCCCTTGATCCTCTTGGTGAGGTACTTTTGGCATCTTTCTAGGTGTAGCATGTGTCGGGTAAGGTACATCCCAAATGGGGCATTGTATTCAATTATGGGCCTGATGAGTGATGAGTAGAGGGGCACAATGACCTCTCTTGATCTAGATGTGAACCCCTTCTTGATAAGGTGGGCTATATAGAGTGTGTTTCTAACCACTTTGGCAATGTGATTGTTAAAGGAGAGATTGCAATCTACTTGGGTCCCCAAATCCCTAATTACTTCTTCCGTACTTAATGGATTACCACCTATGTGGTAATTTGTGGGCACTTTGTTTTTCCCAAAGGGGATGACTATGCACTTTTTGGCATTTAGCTTTAGGCCATGGCTCTGGCACCAGTTATCCATCTCTGTGAGACATTTTTGGAGGATGCTTGTGTCAGCCAGTGAGTTGATTATGGCCCCCAGTTTGCAGTCATCTGCAAACTTTGTCAGCCATAGTCCTCCTGTGTTAGCCTGTACCTCAGAGAAATATATACCAAACAAGAGAGGTCCCAGGACTAAACCTAGTGGGACGCCACTTGTAACTGGTTTAGAGTCTGACATGGCACCTGCAATTCTGACCATGTGGGTTCTATCCCTAAGCCAGTTTGCAACCCATCTTGTGACATAGGGGTTGATATTTAAGTTGGAGAGCTTATTTATGATGCCCGAGTGGGGTATTGTGTCGAAGGCTTTTGCAAGGTCAAGGTAGGCTTTGTGGACTACCTTCCCTTCGTCTATGGCCTTGGTGACTGTTTCAAAGAAATTGACCAGGTTTAAGAGGCAAGATCGGCCCTTAACAAAGCCGAATTTGGTAGGATCCAGTGTTTGGAGGTTCCCAATGTCTTTGTTTATGAGTTCCATGATGATACGCTCCATAGCTTTGCAGACCAGGCTAGTTAGGCTTATAGGGCGATAGTTTCTGGGGTCCGTTGTGGCACCACCTTTATGGAGTGGGACCACTGTTGCTGTACACCATTCTTTGGGTACATATCCTGTTGTAAGGTTGAGACTGAACAGTGAATTTTAAGTGAGGGTTCAGTTCTTCTTGGAGTTCATGTAAAACGCAGCCCGGGACACCGTCCGGTCCCATTGATGCTGTGTTTTTTGCTTTGGAGATGGCAGCTCTCACCTGTGCATCTGTGATGTCAGGGAGGCTACACTCTGTTGGGATAGTCATTTGCTCATTTGGGGGGGAGGGGGGGGGAGAAGTTTGCACTGAACCTGTCTGCCAGGATGTTGGCAATGTCTGTGGGTTCGGTGTATTTTTTGTCATTTTGCACTAACTCAGAGCATATATGGAGGTTTCCACCCAGGTTTCTGACATAACTAAAGAAAGCCTTGTGATTATCTTTAGCGTCTTGTGCAATTTTGCTTTTGAAGCTAGCCTTAGATGATTTTATGAGGGATCGTAGTTTCTTGCTAGCACTGATCAGAGTTGCCGTCCCTTTCAGGGATTTTGCTCTATCATGTAGTAGCTTCCTCCTTCTGTTGTACAGCTTATTTATGGCTGGGGTCCACCAGACAGGTCTCCTGCCTTTGGAGGAGTGTGTCTTGGTTTTATTTGGGATAGCACGATCCATGCATTCCTGTAGGTATCCATAGAATATATTTGTAAAGGATTCTGTGGTTTGGGCCATATTTTTCACTGGCCCTGGGGCTTTGAAGGATTCCACCTCGGTCTTGAGAAGTGGGAAGTTTGCTTTTGAGAAGTTTTTGACCGTGGTTTCCTTTGCTGGGGGTGGGGATGGGATATGGATGTTCATAGTGATTAATTTATGGTCAGATCTTACCAATGAGGGGTATACCTCTGGTATGGAACACAGACTCCCCATGTTCATGATGATCAGGTCCAATATGTTTTCCCCTCTTGTGGGAGTGGTGACCAGTTGTTCCATAGAATTTGAGTTTATAAATTCTAGGAACCATTGGGCTAGGGTGTTTGGGGCTTGAGTAGTGCTCCCAGTCTATGTTTGGGTAGTTAAAGTCACCCAATATAATGGTGTTTGGAGATACCTTCATATTCTCCAGTGTCTTCAGGAAAGCTGAGTGGGGTTCCTGAGTTTGGAAGGGTGGTCTATAGCAGGCTACAAACTGGAAGGCAGTTTTGCCCACTGTTAGTTGCACATGGATGGTCTCAGATGCGGTTCATTCTGTATTTGATTTACTACACTGAAACCTTCTCTTTGCAGCTGTTCCAGTAAATCATAACATTTGTTACTGCCTTATTTGGGGAGAGACGATTTAACAGTAAATCATAACATTTGGGGCCAGCTGTATTGGTGCACAGTGATAAAGCCCTGACTACAGTCCAGAAAGACCAAGTTCAATAAGGGCTCAGGCACGTATTGGAGCTGACAAGAGAAAGGAGAGGAGTGACAACGTATAGCCTGCTCACCTCTGTTTGGGAAAGTGGTATGGAGCATATGCACAGATGTACTACTCTCCATGGGATGAATCCACAGTGAAGAGGAAAAGTAGAAAAAGAGATTAGTAATGGAGAAGTCAAAGAAATAGAAATTGAGGTTATGGAACAGCTGCAAAGAGAAGGTTTCAGTGTAGTAAATCAAATACAGAATGAACCACAACATGCCAGAGCAAGGGATATCCAAATTAAGGGGAAACTTGTGGAACAGGAAGCAATTGGTCAGGTGCCATATCAAGATATTTTGGAGCCTTCCACAGGAAACCAGTATAAATGTTTATTTGAAGCTAGACAGCAAGGAAAGGAACAGGAAACTGTGGAGTGATAGGCCAGTGAGTTCCCATATGACAGAAAAGATGACACAGGATGAAATTGAAGAAAATGTGCCACAGGAAGATGGTATAGAACTTTCTATAGAACGCCCGCAGGAAACAGAAAACAAGGGATGTGCCCTCAGTATGGAAGAAAAGGAGTTAAGAGAAGAGTTGCTTGATTTAATAGACAAAGACAGATATATCAAGATCAATGAGAGAAACAGACTGCAGAAGGTTAGTGAAACCCCAAAAGTTAGAATCTTGATAAAACAAATGAACACAGTAATTAGGACTGTCCATAGAGATCTATGCGATATAACAGAAGTAAACAAAATATATTACTGTGCTGCTAAATTAATAACTGATAAAGTTCTACTACAGGAACACAGGATAGCGAGGGAAAAGAGGGGGCGAAAGCAAATGCCATCATGGAAATATCGAACAGAGAAAACTATAAAGCAGCTAAGACAAGAAGTGTCGCTTTTAGAAGATTATAGAAGAGGGAATAGATCAACAAGAATACTAAGAAAGATGTGATAAAAGCAATGTGCAGTATTAGAACAGACCAGGATCTATTATGCACTATTGGAGATAAACTAAACATTTCAAAACAGGCAGAAATACTTAGAAGATATGAAGATAAAAATAAGGGAAAAGCACGAAATAAGCAATTTATTGATGACCCAAAAAAGTTTTATAGAGAACTGGGAAATAAGGTAAAAGGAACTGAAAGATCGCCGAAAAAAGAAGAAGTAGATACATTTTGGAGACGTATCTATGAAGATCCTGTGGAACATAACAAAGATGCTAAATGGATAGAAGAAGTAAAAGAAAGAATAAGAAGTTTAAAGGTACAGGATATGAAATGGGATGAAATAACAACCAGAGAGATTGAAACAAAGTTGAGAAAAGCCTCTAACTGGAAAACCCCAGGCCCAGATGTAGTACCTAACTTTTGGCTTCAAGTATTAACTTCTTTGCACGAGAATTTAGCCATGAGTAAGAACTATTTATATGCGCACCCCAAGCACACTGCACTGATTAACAACAGGAAAAACAATGCTCTTACTCAAGAGCGAACCTGCAAGCTACCCTAAAAATTATAGACCACTAAATTGTCTTCCAACAACGTATACACTATACATGGGAAGTGGTGCCAACAGAGTGTATAGTCATTTAGAAGAAAACTCAATTATGGCAGTAGAAAAAAAGGGCAATAAAAGAAAGTCATATGGAACAAAGGATCATTTGTTGTTAAAGTTATAATGGAGAACTGTAAAAAGGGGAAGAACCTAAGTATGGCATGGACTGACTACAAAAAAGCATTTGATAGTATCCCACATTCATGGATAAAAGAGTGCTTAAAAATGTATAAGATATACCCTACACTGATTGACTGCATTATAGTAACCATGAAACAGTGGCAGACCACTTTGCAATTAAGCCATGATAAAGGACAGATTATTATCCCAGGGATAAAAATTAAAATGGGGATATTCCAGGGTGAGTCGTTATCACTGTTGCTAGTCTGCCTTACTATTAATCCATTAAGGTGTTTACTTAACAGCTTAGGCCATGGCTACAGTTTGGCTCCTGGAAAACAACAAAGTCTAATGACTTCTCATCTTCTCTTTGTCGATGATTTAAAACTGTATAGCTCATCAGATGAGGAATGGAAAAAAACACACATGTGCACACATACACACATGCTTAAAGTGCAGGTTGTCAAATCTTTTTCAGATGATATTGAAATGTCATTTGGTCTTGATAAATGTATAAATGCAACATTTAAAAAAGGAAAACTGCAGCACCAAGAAAACATCAGTTTGGGACAAGACTGTGCTATAAAAGAACTTGTGCAAGAGGGAGTGTATAAATACTTGGGAATTGATGAAGGATCAACAATAAAACACAATAGGGAGTAATTTAGACGACTTAAATTAATCCTAAAATCAGCATTGACATCTAGGAACAAGATCCAAGCTATAAATCAATTTGTTCTTCCTGTCCTAACTTATAGTTTTGGAGTGATTGACTGGCCCCAAAAAGTGTTGGATAGACTGGATATTAAAACAAGAAGGATGCTTCATGCTTACCAAATGATTTATAAAAGTCAGTGTATACCAAGATTACATATTCCCTGTTCTGAAGGAGAGATGGGCCTCCTTGAAACTGATTACATGTATAGTTCGGCAGTTGTGGGATTTCACACATATCTACTGACCTCACAAGATCCAAATGTAGTGAAAGTTTTGAAACATGAGGAGAATATATCTAAGATGACATCTCTGCTTAATTTAGCAGAAGCATATCGACATCAAGCAGGAATGGAAATCAAACCAGAAGTGGATATAAACAAGGCAGCAACGGAATCTGCTAAAAAACAAAAGAAAGAATATAAGGTGAAGGACCAGATGAGAAGGCAAGAAATGTGGAAAAACCATAAATATATTTGCAAGTATAGAAAACTTCTGGAAGAGCCTCATGTTGATCAAGAAGGAATGCAGGAGTGGTTAAGGAGAGGTGAATTCACATCAAGAAATGAAAGGTTAATATTGGCAGCCCAAGATAGTGGGCTACGTACACACTGGTTTACAAAGTCCATTGAACATGTGGGAGAAACAGGCATATGCAGGTTTTGTAAAACCGAATTGGAAACAGTCACACACCTTGTTGCTGGTTGCAATGCACTAATGGCAGAAGGACTGTATACTGAAAGGCATAATAATGTGGCAGGGCTGTTACACTGAAGATTGTGCAAATATTATGGTGCTGAAGTGGCTGAAAAACACTGGAAACATGAACCACAAAGAATCATAGAAAATGATGAAGTTTATATCACATGGGATCACCCATTATCAACAGTTCAAAAGATAGATGCTAGAAAACTGGATATAGTGGTCTATGAAAAGAAGAAAAAAGTAGCATTGATCATTGAAATCGCCACACCCAGTGACTACAGTGTCTTGCGTACAGAGAGATACAAAGTCATAAAATATCAGGATTTGCAGGCAGAAACAAGAGCAATGTGGAAGAAAGATACTCCAACAGTTCCAATAGTAGTAGGAGCAAAAGATCTTATAGAAAATAATTTACAGTCGTATTTAGATATGTTACCAGTTCGTGTAACACCATACAAATTGCAGAAGGAGTCATTACTGGGCACAGTGCAGGTGCTGCGAAGAGCACTTTTGGCTAACATCAATGAGTGAAGCAATTCTAATTTTATGAACCAATTTCAATTTCATTAATCGTACTTTGACTTAGGAATGGGGTCCTTTCCTATCATGGTATTAGAAACCCAAAAAACTTGGAGAAATTAAAAAAAGACTGGGAACTGCACATAGGCACACTGTCTGCAAGAAAGCAAGGCCTTTTATTACATCACAAAGCGGTGTGAACTTACATCTCATTGGTTTACTGCATATTTATTCCCCTTGGCTGGTTTGGACACACACAGTGGAATGGTAAAGGTTTGTATGTGCAAAAATCCAATCCCTACAAAACAGTTCTGCTCCCAGTTCATTCAGCTTTCATTCTAGAGAGCAAATGGGTCATAGAGTTAAGTTTAATTGCCAGTGTCCCTATCGTTATCTCGAGATACACATTGCCAAATCCTGAGACATCGAAAAAGAAACCAAAAATACAGGTGAAAAGTGAATATCAAACATCTTTCTTTTCCTTTAAATGTGTTCTTTGCTTGGGAAAAGTCTGTCTGCACTCCCAAACATATATACCAACTCTGAGATCACCAGATTTTGGACTATTCAGTATGCACATCTCAAGACTCAGGAATGTGGGTCCCCAGTCCCAAGATTTTAAATGGTTAATTATTACCATACACCTTGTTTCAGCCCTCCATTTTTATAAGAATTTCCTATAACCTTGTGAAGAGTCACTCTGATCTTGCTCCATTGCCCCATGTACTCTTGATTGGTGCACTATACACTTATGCATAATTAACACTGATAACAGATTACTTCACTTGCCACTTATGGTTTTCATGTTCCTCTTCAGCTCCAGAGTTATTCTGTCTGTGTAATGGCTCTTTTCTCTTCACTGTTTCTTCATAGATGTTCAGTCACCTTTTAAACTTATAATACAATTATACTCTCTTTAAGTATTATTAATGATTCATGTTTCATATATTATGATGTACATATATGTACATAGTGCTTTTTTCTTAGTTTATCTGTTAAAATGCTGTTGAGCTGATGCCCTTACATTTTGTTGGATAAAGTTTTGTCTGCTTTCTATTTTTATCAGAGATTGCCTCATTTGGACTCTGCCTGTGTTTTCTTTTTTTTTTAATTTCTTCTCCATTTTATCTATACTCAAGAGAATTTTTAAAAACAGGGATGGAGAAACATCAGAGAAAGTCTACCAATGTATATTTTTTTAGGCCAACAATGATTTCTTGGCATATATTTTCGAGCTTTTGGAGACAGTACTAAAAGTTAAATGTCTGATATATCAGCACATGAAGTTGTTTGGTACCAAGACATTCTCCTCACTGACATCAGTGTTGCATAATAAATTGCTACAGCATCTTGGGGAATCCATTTTGCTACTCCTGATGTCTACTGAAAATATGAGCATAGGGGTTTGCAGAGTTGGATAAACTAAATATGTTCCCCTTAAGGGCAGCCAGACCTGAGCATTTTAAATCCAGAATAGCCTGAAGGTGTTTTTTTGTAGTTACTGTACTGAGTATGTTTGGTGATCTATCTGATTAGTGTTCCCTAAGGGCATCCATACTTAAGTAGTTTCCTTGGTGATAGGCCTGTTTGTTAACATGGTTCCTAGCTGCACTGATTTCCATTGCTAAATTGTTGCAGCTTTCATGCCATATGATCTTGGCAGAACTATTGTTATAATAATATAGGAAGCTTGAAGCTGCACTTCCAAGGAATCAAAAGGGTCCATACTGAAAAGTCAATGTTCAATAATTCAGCTTTTCAATATAGTGAAATTCATTCAACTGAACTTTAGAAAAAAAAAAGAATCTCATTAATCCTCTCAACCAAAAAAAACAAAACAAAATATTTTTTGCAGTGTGTGTGTGTGTGTGAGGGGGGGGGTGGCAAGTCTGCTGCACCCCATATGCCCCTACAACTTTAAATATACTAATTCTGAGACTGCAGAGCAGTGAGGAAAGAAATAAATTCCTGTGACCCATTGTGTGCGATCTCACACAGAACACACACATCACCACAAACTGAGAACAGCGTAACTGAGTCTAATGGAAAAAGTCTCTTACACTGCTGTAACCAAAAGAGGTGTACATTATCCATCAACCGGATACAGCAGTCATACCTCTCAATTGTCCAGATTTTTGCCTTAAAATTTTGGTCTGTTCCTCAAAAAAATTTTGGTTTTCTTGTAAATCACTGGGATGATCTAAGGAATGAAATTAGTAAATAATGTCATACATTTGATTTCAGACAATATTCTTTAGAAAATGCATTTTATTACATATACTGTCATTCTAGCAACTTTCTAAACTTATAAGAGCAATATTAAAATCTGTCTCTATTTTTGGGCCTTTATACTGCCATTATGTCAGGCTTTGCCCAGATTTCTTTGGTGAAGAGTTTGAGAGGTATGATCAGTGTGTACTAAATGTCAGTGTAATGCAAGCAAAAAGCAAGGTCAGCCATGTGCATCTTGACCATGTACATGGGACCGGACCAAACTTAGTGTCAGCATATATATAAACTCACTGTTGTGAACCTTGGTGGTTACAGGCGAATGTTCAAGGAGAAATTAATTTTGAGATACTCCTTTTTCTAGTCTAAGAGAAAGTTTCCATATTATTTAGGTATGTTCTCTTTCTCTGTAATATGTATAAAAAGATTACTTTTTATGTGACCTTTTTTTTTCTTTTTTCAGTGGTTATATTGTGAATTCTTCCTTTGAAAAAGGATGTACAGTGGCAATAAAGTTTCAACATAAAAACAGCATAGCAGTTTTGGTTATACAAGATTTATATAAGTTTCACAAGACAACTATTGGCTACAGTTGGAAGGTTGTGTTTTTACTTTTTACCATGGGAAGATAATGGTGCATTGTTACTTGAGGATATAAATGACACAGGAGAACACAGTAAATTGGCAACTAGACCAATAAACTACTTGGCTTCAAGGATTTTATTCATCAAGCTCTCCTGTGTACAATGAATACAAGTTATTTTACTGTCGATGTCTAGCAACTATATTTTCACTGAAGTAAGAAACTAATTGCTATTGTATTTAAAATGAGAAGCAGCATATATATTGCAGTTCTAACAATTTTATTTTTTCTAAAATAAGAAACTTGATGCTGTATTGCATAAAACAAGCAGTATGTTACTGTAGTGTATATACAGCAGTCCTAGCAACTGTATTTCCACCAAAATAAAACATGTGATGGTATATCATGTACAGAAAGATGGAATATATTAATATATTCATATATTGCAGTTCAATTTCATTAAAGTGCATTGCTGCTCTTTCCATGTATTTTTTTACAATTAATTTTAATTTTCAGTTATACTGTTGATGTTTGTCTGGAAGTGATTTTGAAAGTAAATTAACATTATACTGTGGGTTGATGTAGTTTCAGTCCCTACTCTGTTTATTTCTATGACCACACTCAAAAATGATATTATGGTAAGTAATGGACAATACTATACATATGTCAGCAGCAAAGCCAAAAAAATAGCACTTTCTGCTGTTAAAGCTGTAGCAAATCACTTGCCACAACTCATACCAGAAGCATGGCTATGGTGGGGCAAAAGTTGCAAGGTGTCAGGGGTGTGATCATCAAATCAATTTCAATAAACAGTACATTGCTCTCTTGATTGACTATTTTTCCCCAATAGAAAAAGATTTGACTATGAAAATTGACAATCAGCATGATACCATAAGTCAAAATTTTAAGGGGGAATTCTATGTTAAAAAAGTAGATGCCATGTACTTGCAAGTTATGGCATTCAGTGAGAGACTTCAACAAGTTAAACATAAAAAACTATTAAGAGACTACAACGATTTTTGTACAGGCCAGATTTTTGTTTGGCCAAGGTATAATGTGCAAAATTCTGGAACCAGTTCCGCAAATACTCACAGTACTATACGATCTCCACCAATACCTTTATCACAAGGAATTGATGATGGTTCCACCTTAAACATTCCCTTAACTACAAACGTGATGATCGCAACAGGTAACACACCTTTTGAACAGCAGCGACGTGAACAAGAAGCGTCAGTTAGTACTCCACCGCCTAATCAAGAAGAACTAAAGCGTTTAGAGCTTAATAGTGGTGCAAGACCAAAGATCTCTGCACAGGGTGTCAATAGTGCTTTTTTACCTTTTCCAGTACAATATCGGGTGAACAACAGAATCAGATCCAACAGCAGGGGGCAGAGAAAAAGGAAGTTATCGGAAGACAACATGGAGATAAGAAGATGCCAAAGAAATCAGTTGACTTAATTTTCAACCTCTCAAGTCACAATTTAACTGTTCATGAAAAGAGCCTTTTAAACAAAGGACTCTCTTTTGTTCCTTCACAAGGAAGTAGACTTGCTGAATTGTTGATTGATTTACGAACATTTGCGCGTAATGTGTCACTAAAATTACTATATGCAAATGATACCACTACAGCAAACTTAAATAATGCAGTTATTTGTAAGAGAAAGAGTGTCTTTGTTCCTGATATGCTACCAAATGTTAGCTGTTTTATTCAAGTATGCGAGAATGATTTTTATCAATATTTTTCAAAACCAGCAAAGGAAAACAGACGAAATTCTGTATTTTATAACTTAGATAAAGATGAACAACATGCTCTAACATGTCTATCTAACGACAAGAATTTAATAGTGAAACCAGCTGATAAGGGAGGTGGTCTGGTTGTAATGGATACTAAGTTTTATGATAATTTGATGATCAATATGTTAAATAATATAAGAGAATATGTTGTTATAACTGATGCTGAGTTAGATAGATTAATCTATATTGTCCATGATAATCTATACGATTTATTAATGTGCAGACAATTGAGTAAACAACTTTATGATTTTTTTTTATAATAGAAAAACCCTTGATTCCTCTCATCAAAGGTTTACCAAAGATGCATAAAGAGAAATTTCCACCTCCAATACGTCCCATAGTGGCTGGTAATAAATGGTTGACAGAGAATATCTCAATTTACTTAGAGTCCAAGTTAGGACCAATAGTAAGAGAGATACCAACAATTTTGAGAGATACGCAACAGTTATTAACAGATCTCAAAAATATAACATATGATAATGAGATAGGAACTTCAATGATACTAGCTACTATGGATGTGAAAAATATTTTCACCACTATACCAAATGACTATGG
Organism: Protopterus annectens; assembly: GCF_019279795.1. Lineage (NCBI taxonomy): Eukaryota > Metazoa > Chordata > Ceratodontiformes > Protopteridae > Protopterus > Protopterus annectens. The sequence goes on along the minus strand of NC_056735.1, from coordinate 1,193,663,492 downwards.
TATTGAGGCGGTGAGACAGGTTATTAATAAACACACGATGATAGATAAAGATACACAACTTCTTATTTGTGCCTTATTGGACATAGTGCTGAATAACAATGTTTTCTCTTTTAGAGATAAAATATACAAACAGGTATGGGGGGTTGCAATGGGAACCCCCTGTGCCAACTCGTATGCAAATTTGGTCCTTTACTATTGGGAATGTCAACATATATTCAATACTTTTTGTATGGATAATATGATTTTATACAGACGCTTTGTGGACGATATTCTTATATTGTGGAAAGGTGACATACCTTCCTTAAAAGAACTTCTGAATTATTTTGAATCCACTACGAATTTTCTTGAATTCACCCTTGATTTTTCATTTGATCATATTAATTTTCTTGATGTTACAATCTCTATTGATGGTGAAAATGGATTAAATACAAAATTATATAGGAAGGAATGTTGGAAAAATGCCATTCTACACTATAATAGTATGCATCCAAGACACATTTTTCAAAATATTGCCAGAAATCAATATACTAGGATCTCTAGAATATGTAGTAATGAGTCAGAACGAAATAGACAACTTGCTATTATGAGTGCTCTATTCTTAGAAAGAGGCTATCCTTCTAGTTTAATAGAAAATATGAATAAGAATTATTCTATACATAATAATACAAATGAACATGGCTCTGAGGAAGTTTATAGGAATGAACAAGTAAATAATAAGACCTCTAGTATAAAACATAAATTTGATCCTAGAGACACTAGAATTAAGGTTCCATTTACAACTAGGTACACCAATGATAACTATAATGTTACAGCCATAATAAAGAAGAATTGGAACATCTTGACTATAAATTTGGAAATTAGGGCATTGATAGGCAACACACCTACATTTTGTTATAGAAACAGCAAAAATATAAAAAGACTTATCTGTAAGGAAAGATCAGTGTTCTATCTCAATAACTGTAAGAGCTTACAAGAAGGGACTAAGCCTTGTAATAAATGTAATATGTGTGTTTACATTACAAAAGATCCAGACTTCGAAGTACCTGAACTGAACTATAGATATGAATTTAAAGTCGATGCTACTTGTGACACCACCAATGTAATTTATTTGGCTACATGTCAAAAATGCGATGCTTATTATGTAGGTTTGACCTCGAGAAGATTAAGAGATCGCATCTATAATCATGTTTATGAAATAAGAAAACAAATTCAAACTAATGCTTTAGCCAAACACATTGGTCTATATTCTGATCATAATTTCAAGTTTCGAGTGATACAAATAGTGAAATGCATTAAGAAAAGAGGTGATAATATGTTACACCTCGAGAATGTAGAGTTGCAATGGATTTTAAGACTAAAGGCACATGTAACACCAGGATTAAATAGTGCTGTTAGCATCAAACCTGTCTTGACTTCACGTTAATATTTCTAAGGTTAATTACTAACCTTATAACAACTATAGGTGTTGGTTTTTGAAGAATGTATGTTTTATGTTTGAATATTTAATGATGAATTGCTAGCTTTAGGGTATGTTAGTTTGTTTGTTTTAACATAGAAGTATATATACACAGTTTAATTATTAATATACTTATCAAGTTATTTATATGATCATTTACATAAAAGTTTTTGATAGTAATATATTATGTTTTTACATGCACATAAAATGACAACATAATATAATTTCATGTAGCATTTAATAATTAGAGCGAGTAAGGATAGTAATTTAGCCCATAAGAACATAAAAGTATATAAACTTTATGTATTTTTATTTATGGCTTTACATATTTACATTTATATTTTGTACCCATATACAGATATATAATATTTCTAAATAACAGCAGTATTCAGTAAGGAAATGTTTAGACCTGTACATATATCTGTTTATTCATTTATGGGCATATTGAATTTTCATAGTTAATTAAAATCTTTATAAGAGATAAATGCTAAGAGTTAATAAATAAATAAAACAGAAGTGAAAATTCATACACCATATAATGCACGTTATATTTATATTTTTATATTTATGCTTGCTCAAAATCAGTTTATATTTATATTTATGCTTGTTTAAATCTATTTGTCTTGTTTTGATTTAGTGATAAGTCTCTATTTAAATAATGGATTTAACACAGCTACACTGTTTCATTATTAATTGATTATACATTCTTAACATTGAGGCTATGTTTTTAAAGAGATACTCACTATATACTATCTACTACATATATTAATTGTTTAATTATTCTAGAAAGAGCGGGAAATTAAGCTCTCTTAATTATTTAATTATATAATTGCCATTGCTATAAGAATGCTTGAGTTTTCTCATTCAAATTGTAACCTGAAGAAGCATACTTGTGTGTATGCGAAAGCGCTCGTTTTTCTGGAATAAACTGCATTTTATTACATCGTGGTGATCCTTGTTTGGTGTTCCTGAGACTTATACAAGATTTATATAAGTTTCACAAGACAACTATTGGCTACAATTGGAAGGTAGTGTTTTTACTTTTTGCCATGGGAAGATAATGGTGCATTGTTACTTGAGGATATAAATGACACAGGAGAACACAGCAAATTGGCAACTAGACCAATAAACTACTTGGCTTCAAGGATTTTATTCATCAAGCTCTCCTGTGTACAATGAATACAAGTTATTTTACTGTCGATGTCTAGCAACTATATTTTCACTGAAGTAAGAAACTAATTGCTATTGTATTTAAAATGAGAAGCAGCATATATATTGCAGTTCTAACAATTTTATTTTTTCTAAAATAAGAAACTTGATGCTGTATTGCATAAAACAAGCAGTATGTTAGTGTAGTGTATATACAGCAGTCCTAGCAACTGTATTTCCACCAGAATAAAACGTGATGATATATCATGTACAGAAAGATGGAATATATTAATATATTCATATACTGCAGTTCAATTTCATTAAAGTGCATTGCTGCTCTTTCCATGTATTTTTTTACAATTAATTTTAATTTTCAGTTATACTGTTGATGTTTGTCTGGAAGTGATTTTGAAAATAAATTAACATTATACTGTGGGTTGATGTAGTTTCAGTCCCTACTCTGTTTATTTCTATGACCACACTCAAAAATGATATTATGGTAGGTAATGGACAATACTATACATATGTCAGCAGCAAAGCCAAAAAAAATAGCACTTTCTGCTGTTAAAGCTGTAGCAAATCACTTGCCACAACTCATACCAGAAGCATGGCTACGGTGGGGCAAAAGGTGCAAGGTGTCAGGGGTGTGATCATCAAATCAATTTTTTTTTCAAGCTCCTTATGTAAACAAGAAGTCAGGCAATAAAGAGGGAGGGCATTAGGACCTAGTGTGCTTCTCCTTAGGAGAGAAGGAAGGAGTGCCATATCAGAGAACAGACCTTTTTTTTCCCTCATCAACCTTGCACTGAGGGACACCACACTGGAGAGCAGCACTGTGTGCCAAATGAGCCAGCTATGACTCTGAATGATACCACACATTAAGCTCGGAAATTAAATTACCATCTGATCAGCTTCTGATTATCAGGCTCCATACCACCTTGCAGCTGGAGCGGCTGTCCTTCAACCCGCTATAGCTATTCCATTTCTTTAGAGGAGCAACTTTTTGTTTGTGATTTCACTACTAGTTAGTCACATATGTTAATTTTCAAAGTAAGATATTACACCTGCAAAACCTAGCTGATGACTCATGTTTTTAGGAATTAAGAGTGGCCTATTGCTTTAATTAGCATAGAAATACAATAGCTGTACACTGATTTGTGTAGCAAAGTATTGTGGAATTTGTCATGATGTTGTGGAAGCTTTCAGCTCCAAGAAACTTTTTTTTTTTGGGGGGGGGGTAGTCCCTATCAATAAACAACAAACTAAAATGCAAAAATACACTTTTTCATCAAAAAGGTGTAATTTGGTATTGTATATGGTGAGTTGATTACATAATAGTAGTAACTATGGTGGAGATTTTGTGTTCATCAGGGATAATATCCCATCAATATGGTTACACACAGACCCCTCTGTAAGTTTATTGAATTCCAGTTCATCTTAGGAAAAACAAATGATCAACTCATAGTCTGCAGTCAGTCACAACACATGGCTCCAGATCATCATGATAAATTCCTGGCATTCCCAGAGGCTATTCTTATAAGCAATGACTCTTTAATCCTTGGAGATTTCAACTGTCCTTCCATTGACTGGAGCACCTACACTTTCAGTGTTGCACAACCTCAGCAATTCTTGGTTTGGGTAAACAAAAACATCCTGGATCAGATTGTCTTCAAACCCATCAGAGGTATAAACATTCTTGACTTCGTACTCATAAACATGGCCCCTGTGTGCCCACCCTCCCATGGTTGGCCCTTCATTAGTAAAGTCTGACCATAACGTAGTTATCATTACCTTCAGAAATTCCACTCCTTCTGTAACCAATACCATCCTTATTAGGGAATTCAAGAGGCAGTTCTCATACAACTATATGATTAAATTTAAAAATGTACCCGTGTCAACCCTACAATTGACCCTGGCTATGAATCCAGCTACACTAATGATTTTATGCCCATGTAGATAATGTATTGACCTGGCAGGCATCCTGGTGGTCTGCTAATATAAACAAGCTGTATAATAGAAGGAAGAAAGTGCCTTGTAGGGTCAGAACTCCAAAACATCAGAATTATATTAACCACTCCACTAAGAAACTGAAGGCAATTATAGCAATACACAAATTACGACTAGCAACTGAAGCAAAGGATAACTACAAGTACCTCTCCAGTTATGTCAAAAAATTAAGAAATAACTCTCAATACTGCTCCAGACGTTTCCATAATAGAGCCTTCATTCAAACCCAAACGATATTGCAAACATACTGTCTAGCAAGTTCACTGCAATTTATCCTCTTAAACTACCATCCTGAATCCTCCCTCACCAATTACCACTAAGGAACACACTCTTAAAGTACTTTCAAAGACCAAGGGCACTTCCTCCATGGACCAAACTACATCCTAAGGTGTCTAATAAATGGTGTTAAACATGCATTCATTGATCCCCTCTTCAAACCGTTTAACCTAAGCCTTGCTTCAGGTAATGTCCCTGAATCTTGGTACACTGCTGCAGTAATGCTCATCCATAATGGTGTACTCATGACAGACCCCAGTATCTATAGCTCCATCAGCCTTACATGTCTTCTATATAACAACATGGAAAGCATCACAACCAACCTCATAAATCATGACAGCAATAATCTGGCTAAGCCTGACCCACTGCAATTCATCTTTGTAAAGGGCAAGCTGTGCCTGCTGAATCTTGTCAGATTTTTTAGAAGGTCACAAAGGGTGACCGACTGTGGTTACACCATCCAAGCTGCCTACTTTGATCTGGCCAAAGCATCTGATACCATACCATATGATAGCACATTATGGAATTGTATATAGGTGGAAGGCATTAAACATAACTCCTTACATGATGAGATGGACAGCCAGATGGCTTAAGTATAAAACGCACATTGTCTGAGTGGGTGATACTTTCTCAGGCAGAGAGAGAAGATGACATGTGGTGTCCCCCAAGAATGACCCTGTTTGACATCTATTTTCCAGACTTCCAAACCGATGACTATGATCTCTTGTTAATAAAATTTGCTCATGACTGCAAGTTGGATATTGTTGTCAAATTCCTTTTGCAGAGGCGTAGCTGGATCAACCACCACCTGGAGCAATCCCTTATTGGTTGAAGAGGAAAAAAGTTCCCAATCTTAATTGTTGCTCCTGAAATGTAGGAGCCAATCAGGTCCTGTTTCTGCATCCTGCCTAACTCTTCTTTGCACAGCCTAAAGTACAAAAACAATAAAAAAATACATAATAAAAAAAGCTTTCATTTTTCCTTTTAACTGCAGTAAACTGCTAGCCACATTTGTAGCAAGGCCATGCTACAGTGTATACCACTCAGGGAGCACTACAGTGCTCAAATTTAACTTAACAAAAAAAAAAAAACAAAAAACAAAAAAAAAAACAGCAACTCTTTTTTGTTTAAACTGTAGCAAACTGCTTGCTACATTTGTGGCAAGTTGATGCTTCAGTTTATAGCAGGCTTGGAGCACTACAGTACTTTTATTTAACTTGGGATAAAAAGCTCTTTGTTCCCATTTAAACTGTAGCAAGCTTAACCTCTTCCTACCCTTCCCTCTATATACCTTGGCTGTGACTTTACTTTTCATTGTAATTTCTTCAGCGTGCCAATCCTGATATCCACTCTATATATCATGCATATATATATATATTGTGTTTTATCAGCCACTGTGTATATGTCAAGTATCTATTGCCTTTATTCCCTCAAGCCAACTCTCATATTCACTGTGAATATGGTATATGTATATACTGGATTTTGTCATTCACTCTGCATATACGTAATGTCATATATCTATTGTGTTTACTTCAGGCTGAGTCTGAAACAGGTCCATTGGGATCAGTTTTCTACCCTGGTTAACAAATTCAAAATACCTAAATAAATAAATAAATAAATAAATGCATCAATTGAAAAGTGTAATCTAAGCTGTAGGAGGCTACACAGGAAGTAGAAAGAAGTGTTATGCCACTGCTGATCTTGACATATGCAGGTGATGTGGTTTTACTAAAGATAAACAAGCTTTGGATCACATCAATGATAAAAGAAATAGAAATTAATTTGGGAGGCAGGTTTGAGATTGCATAAATAAAAATGTAAAGATTTGGGATAGAAGGAGCGGGTATTATGCATATAATTTTCACAGTCTGTCTTTTCAATTTTATGTGGTGAATTTCTGAAATAAGCTTGTAGTGTTTAAATGATGTAATATTTTATCTGAATTAAAGAAAATTACAACACTGATGAAAACATTCAAGTTGACTTTCAGAAAAAACAACAACATTTAATTCAATATTAATAAGAAAATTACCATATTTTGGAATCTTGTTTGTGTTTGTTACAGAAAAATTAAAAATGTTATTAGAGACTATGAGCCAAAAGACTAAGTCATTTACACTGAGAACAAGGCTTTTGGAATCTGGTCCCTGGTGGAAGCCTACTTTATAGCTAGGCCTTACACTGAAGTAAGTCATGTACATTACAAACAAGTCTTTTGGAATCTGTTCCCTAGTGCAAGCTTACTTGATATCTTGGCCTTACTCAAGACTAAGTCACTTACACTATGAGCAAATCTTCTGAAATCTGGTCCCTGGTGCAAGCCTACTTTATAGGTAGGCCTTTCACCAGAATAAGTCACTTACATCTTGTAGAATCTGACCCCCAGGTGTAAGTCTGCCTTAAAGATTGGCCTTAACTGAAGTTAGTCACTTACACCAAGGACAAGTATTTTGGAACTGGGACAGGCTTTCACCAGAATAAGTCAATTATAATGAGAGCAGACCTTTTGGAATTTGTCCCAGTATGCATTTGCCCTTGCTTATCTGTGATCCTAACCCTCCACCCAGTAGGGGATAACAAAATCAATAGAATATAAAAGTAAATATAAATTATGGGCCCAATTTCAAAAGACTTGGTCTCAATGTAAGTGACCACTTACACTGAGAGCAGATGTGGGCCTGTTAATAGATAGGTCTTACACCGAAGTAAGTCACTTACACTGAGTACATGTACATGAGAACATAAGGGGTCTGAATGGACAGATGATAATTCAGCAAGAAAGGAGAGTATTATTGCTGAAACTGAATTCATCCTCAAGTCTTGGTGAGTACATTCTTGAGGTGAACCCTGTTTTTTACAACATCTCACCAAGACAACACTGATATATAACTGTATTTTTATAGTATATATCATGGACAGGTGTTAGGTTAAAAATGAAAAAAGAGAGCTGGGTGCATAAGACACAGGATAAAAAAGTGCCCAATCCTGGTAAAATATATTAAGATCAATGAAAGAAATAGACTGCAGAAGGTCAATAAAACCCAAAAAAATCAAGTCTGATAAAACAAAAGAATACAGTAATTAGGACTCTCTATAGAGATCCAAGCGATATAACAGAAGTAAACAAATATATTACTGTGCAGCTAAATTAATAACTGATAAAGTTCTACCACAAGAACACAGGGTAGTGAGGGAAAGGAAGGGGAGAAATTGAATACCATCATGGAAGTATCCAATAGAGAAAACTATAAAGCAATTAAGACAAGAAGTGTCGCTGTTAGAAAACTATAGAAGAGGGAGTAGATCAACAAAAATACTTAGAAGGATAGATGTGATAAAAGCAATGCTCAGTATTAGAACGGGATCTATCATGCACTATTGCAAATAACAAACTAAAAATTTCAGCACAGATGGAAAAACTTAGAAGATACACATATAAATATAAAGGAAAAGTAGAAAATAAGCAATTTATTGATAACCCAAAAAGATTTGATAGAGAATTCGGAAACAAGGTAAAAGGAATTGAAAGACCGCCAAAAAAAAGAAGAAATAAATACATTTTGGAGAAGTATCTATGAAGATCCTGTGGAACATAACAAAGATGCTGAATAGGTAGAAGAGGTAAAAGAAAGAATAAGACGTTTAAAGGTAGAGGATATGAAATGGGATGAAGTAACTGCTAGACAGATTGATACAAACTTAAGAACAGCCTCTAACTGGAAAACCCCAGGACCAGATGCAGTACCTAACTTTTGGTTAAAAGTATTAACATCTTTGCACGAATATTTAGCCATGAGTAAGAACTATTTATATGTGCACCCCGAACGGACACCATCCTGGCTAACAACAGGAAAAACAATGCTCCTATTTAAGAGTGAACCTGCAAGCTATCCTAAAAATTATAGACCGATAACCTGCCTAAACTACACACTGGAATTGATACCAACAGTTTATAGTCATTTAGAAGAAAACTCAATAATGGCAGTAGAACAAAGGGGCAATAAAAGAAAATCATATGGAACAAAGGATCATTTGTTGTTAAATAAAGTCATACTGGAGAACTGTAAAAAGGGGAAGAATCTAAGTATGGCATGGACTGACTACAAAAAAGCATTTGATAGTATCCCACATTCATGGATAAAAAAGTGCTTAAAAATGTATAAGATACACCCCACACTGATCGACTACATTACAGTGACTATGAAGCAGTGGCAGAACACTTTGCAATTAAGTCATGATAAAGGACAAATTGTTATCCCTGAGATAAAAATTTAAAGGGGGATATTTCAGGGTGACGCTGTCACCACTGCTCTTCTGCCTTGCCCTTAACCCATTAAGCTGTCTACTTAACAGTTTAGGCCATGGCTATAATTTGGCTCCTAGAAAACAGCAAAGTGTAAAGACTTCTCATCTTCTCTTTGTCTATGATTTAAAACTGTATAGCTCATCACATGAGGAACTGAAAGCAAAACTGCAAATTGTCAAAACTTTTTCAGATGATATAAGAATGTCATTTGGTCTTGATAAATGTGCAAAAGCAACCTTTAAAGCAGGAAAACTACAGAACCAGGAAAACATCATTTGTGATATAAAAGAATGTGAGCAAAAGGGGGTGTATAAATATTTCGGAACTGATGAAGGATCGGCAATAAAACATGAACAAATGCAGATAAAACTTAGTAAGGAATACTTAAGAAGACTTAAATTAATCCTGAAAACAGAGTTGACATCTAGGAACAAAATCCAAGCTATAAACCAATTTGCTCTTCCTGTCCTAACTTACAGTTTTGGAGTGCTTGACTGGCCCCAAAATGTGTTGGATAGATTAGACAAGAAAACAAGAAGGATGCTTCATGCTCACCAAATGATTTATAAAAATCAGTTCATACCAAGATTATATGTTCCCTGTTCTGAAGGAGGGATGGCCCTCATTGAAATTGATTACATGTACAGATTTGCAATCGTGGGACTCCACACATATCTGCTGACCTCACAAGACTTAAATGTAGTGAAAGTGTTGAAACACAAGGAGAATAGATCTAAAATAACTTCTCTACTTAATCTAGCAGAAGCATATTGACATCAAGCAGGAATGGAAATCTAACCAGAAGTAGATAAAAATCAGGCAGCAACTGAATGTGCCAAAAAACAAAAGAAAGAATATAAGGTGAAGGACCAGATGAGAAGGCAAGAAATGTGGAAAATGCATAAATATATTGCAAGTATAATAAACTTCTGGAAGAACCTCATGTTGATTAGGAATGAACACAGGAATGGTTAAGGAGAGACAAATTCAAACCAAGAGATGAAAGGTTAATATTGGCGTCCAAAGATAATAGGCTGCATACACATTGGTTTAAAAAGTCCACTGAACATGTGGGAGAAACAGCCAAATGTAGGTTTTGTAAAACTGAATTGGAAACAGTTGCATACCTCATTGCTGGTTGTGATATACTAATGGCAGAAGGACTGTATACTGAAAGGCATAATAACGTGGCAAGATTGTTGCACTGGGGATCATGCAAACATTATGATACTGAAGTGGCCGAGAGACACTAGAATCATCACAGAAAATAATGAAGTTTACATCACATGGGATCATCCATTATCAACAGTTCAAAAGACAGATGCTAGAAAACTGGATATAGTGGTCCATGAAAAGAAAAGTCAAATGTAGCATTGATCATTGAAATTGCCAGACCCAGTGACTACAGTGTCTTGCTTACAGAGAGACACAAAGTCATAAAATATCAGTATCTGCAGGCAGAAACGAGAGCAATGTGGAAGAAAGATACCCAGACAGTTCCAATAGCAGTATGAGCAATCGGTCTTATATAAAAGAATCTACAATCCTATTTAGATATGCTAACAATACATGTAACTTCATACAAATTGCAGGAGTCATTACTGGGCACATTGCGGGTGCTGCGAAGAGCAATTTTGGCTGACATCAAAGATTGAAACAATACTAATTTCATGAACTTTAACTGTACTTTGACATAGGAATGGGGTTCATTCCCCTCATGGTAATAGAAACCCAAAAGACTTGGAGAAATTAAAAAGGGAGAGAACATGTCTGTTGGAATCAGGGCAGACTTACACTAAAAGTAACTCTTTTGGAATTTGGCCCTGTGTTTGGAACATTTGGGTATTCAAAATGGAACTCAATTAAAAGAGGATGTATTTGTAATACAAAAAGAAAGTATATGGTAACTTAATTAATGCATCGAGTTTCTTTACATGTGTTTGGAGTTCTATACAAAAAACTTTTATCAACAATCTTTTGAGTAAGATACTGTAAGCAAAATATGAATTTTTTCAGGAGTGTAAAGACTTCAATAAGAAGGCAATGGAAGAAAAAACATTCAAGAAAAATGTTATGGAAAATGAAGATAGCGTATATACAAGGAAAACGAAAATAAAATAATGGTATAATGTTTTATTTGGTAGGTCCTCAGAAAGTTTTTAAGAACAGAGGAGAAATATTATAAAAGGAAAGACAAGACTTGGGAATGTTGGGGAATATGGTGATTTTTTTATGGTGTACATTATCAGAAAAGTTACCTGTTAAACCTCAAATGCTGTACACAATACAAAACAAGGTTTTGTACTGTAAGTGGAGTGAAACAATCAACAGAGGATGTTTTTGTAGCTTTTAAAAGAATGATGACACACTTTTGAAATATGGTATGAAATTAACTTAGAAGTGTCTGTTTGAGAAAAGTGAATACTGAAATGCTTTATATATACAATGTATGGCTAACCAATAAAGAAGAAGTAGAAAAATACAGATAAATATTGTTTGCTTGCATATCCATCCACAAGCCCTTTTTCCCATTTTTTGCATATGGGGTCGGGGTGTCACTTCAACAGTGACAGTCATCTAAAGCCAAGGTTTACATTGCTGGGTGGATAGCTTTATTTAAATAGAGAAGTGTCAGGTATTGATGTTTAATAAAAATTCAGATGTGACAGACATTATGAAAAGAATAAAGTTTTGATTATGGCAAAAAAATGCAGGGAGGTTGAAAATCGAGAAACATAAATATGTATTATATTAAATAGCTGTATACAGTAGAAAAAGTTTTATATGACTTGAATATAATTTTGTTTAAATGTTAATAAAGAACTCCTACTCTTTTTAGATAAGTGAAATTAAATATTTTACTCCTACCTGAGCTATTACCAACTTCAATAGATAGCACCTTGGTTTAACATCTCATCTGAAGGTCAACTCTGGAGTGAAGCACATCACCCCGTTATGGTGCACTATAGTGTCACTATTTGAAAAATAATCCAAAAAACCCTGGTGTAGTAATATTGCCCTCAGTTCTCTCATCTTCTAGCTTCAAAGTGTGTGTGCACGTCTGTACATGAAAATATATACCTGTGTGTGTGTGTGTGTGTGTGTGTGTGTGTGTGTGTGTGTGTTTGTGTGTGTGTGTGTGTGTGTGTGTGTGCGCATGCGTGCGTGTGTGTCTATTTTTTTTGTTGTTGAGAAAAGGAATTAGGAGATTGGCTGAGGCTGATAGACATGTTCTTGGTTACTGGAAATGAACAGCTGGTATATCTGCAGATAGGCTGATTTCAGGAAGGAGTGTGGCTCATGTCTGCAAGGTAATAAAAATGGACAGGAAGTAGGGAAGGTTAGAGGAAAAAGCAAACTTCTTATTCAAGCAGATCGACTCAATAATAATGCAATTTTGAAAGCGTTTTACATTTTTTGGTAATTTAAAAATTCTTTTACAAACAGAATATAAATATGAAGATTACTACTTTGTCATAATGAGCTGCGCAGTTTTCCTGGTGTCTGTTTCAAGCTAAGAAAATGTTATGTTCTAGTTCTTGGTAGCTAAGTTCTCATGCTTCTTCTTGCAGATGATGTATTCTAAAGAGTTGTTGTTTTGCTGGATCTTACTTTAAAATTAAGATTATTTCAGCATTTAATAACAATAGTAAGGTATTCTAAACTTCCTCTGTATAACTTTTCATGGTAGTACCTGTGGTTAGCCTCCAGCAAGGCCTTCTCACTGATTTTGTGTTTTTAGCATACAAATGTTCATCCTTAAGGCAATCCTTTTAAGATGTGTTTAGATGGCATTTTATGCTCACATTGACATCCATGGATTTCTACTAACCCTTGAATGCTTTTAGGTAAGGCTCTGAATCTAAGCACTTTGTCTTGTGCATCCTTCCTGCCCCTACAAGTTCCCCTTCCTGTGTATTCTATCTCTCTGGGGGATATAACACAGGCATTGCAAGGTAACATTACGTTTTTAACACATACATGTGATGACTTTCACAGGTCATCCTCAACTTTTCAGTACTCCATTTTTATTTCTCTGACTGGACCTTTTTTTTTTTTTTTTTTTTAATCATCAAATATTTGACCACTCTCTAGCTGATGCATGCTATTTTGTAATATTTTGACTGCCTTCATACATTTACTCTGTTATACAAAGCTACGAGCCATCTGTGAGAAAACATCTTGGTTTTAATTCTTGTTTCTGAAAATTCTGAAGATGACATGAGATCTGCCAGACTGTCATGCTCCTCCTGACTTCCATTTTTTAATATGAATATTTAAGTTATACTCCTGCTTTCTGTTCCAGATAAGTGTCTATGTATTTCCCTTTACCTTCACCTTCTGCCTCTTCAGAAAGTATGTGTGATGCATCACCTTGAAACTGAAATATACTGGTGGCTCAACCACGCAGTTGCAGACTGTTCATCCATGTCGTTAGTGCCCAGGTTTCACTAACAATCCACAGTCAAGTGGGCTCTGTGCAGTTAGAAGCATCAGTTATCCAGAGGGCAGCTGTTCATCACAGGGAAAGAGGGAGGATCAAGGGTGCGTCATCTCACTAGTTATATGAGTGGCTGCTGGATATCACTTCAGTATTGTAGATGAACTACACTGACTCAGAACTGCAATGGGTTGTTGTCAAGGTGACATAGCATACAGAAAATGGAAATGGATGGGTGCACTCTGGTCTGCTAAAAGACAACTATATAGATATAGCACAACCAATCCCTTCAGTTTATGCTGCCACAAAGACATTGGATTACAGAGTGGTCACAGAGCCATCACAGAAGCCCAGAGAAAATACTAGGAGATTCTTATTGTGCAATCTGAGGTAAAGTGATGCTTTGTAGCTGGTATACATAAACTGAGGTAGCAGCCATAACAAGTAAAGCTGCAAGGAAATGGAAATTAGAGTACCATATACAAGGTATCAATTGAAACTGCAGGTAAAGAAAGGAATACATCCACAAGATATATGTGGTGCAATTAACCAATCACAGAGTGATACCTGAGTCATCTCACAGCATTTTCTTGTTTACATTCTCTTGCCATTCACTTTGTGGAGTTGCATTTAGTCTCTTAACATCATGTCCATCCCATTTTAGTTTACATTATTGTTTCTGTTTTTGAAGAGGCAGGGATCAATAAGTTGCATACTATTTAAAAATAGTTACATATTTGTACACTGGATAACATTACCCTGTTCTAGAAGCACTTTAGAGACAGAAATAATTGCCTGCAGAAGTTTATCTGATAAGTTCTGAGCAACTTATATGATCACAGCAATACAAATGAATTTACAGTTAAGATCAAAGTGTACATAGATGCTTTTCAATATATGGTAAAATGTATTTATTTATTTACTTTTATTTACAGGGATAGTCCACTGGGCCAAGGTGAACCCATTTTCAGTGGAGGCCCAGGGGAGAAAAGCTCCATAAACATAGTATAAGTAAACAAAGTACATATGTAGTATATTATGTGACAAAAAACATAAACTGTAAGGATACATTACAAAAGTGCAGAATAATACAGATTCAATAGAGCACCATACAGTGGAGAACTAAAAGAGAGTTCAATCTAAAAAGCATACAGTAGTACCTTGCCAGACCATGTACATGTATGGCATAGCACAAATTCAATATAGTACCATACAGTGGAGAGAGGTACCTTCTGAAAACCATTTTAAATGTTAATTTGCTGGTAACACAGAGGGATACATGTCTTGTCTGAATAGTGGCTCAGGCAGGGAGGATTGCTATACCCATCCTGGGGCAGAGGAGGGAGGTGCACATGCCTGTGGCACACCCATGCAGTTTTTCCTTGGGGAAGACTGAAGAAACAACCATGAGGTTCTGCCTGTAGATGGGGCAGTGCTGATGACATCAGACCCTTTTGGAAACAAAGGATGGTGCGGTACTGGAGCACTGTCACCCACTGCACAACCCACCCACTGGGTGTTACTGGGTGTACGCTGAGAAAGAATTACAAAAAGAGAAAAAACTTCCTCAGCAGTAATGTCCTCAGTCTACTCACTATCCCCAAAGATGTCAGAGCAACTTTGTGGGAGGTTGTGAGTGTCCTGTGGATCAAGTGAATGGGGAGAGAGACTGGAAACAACTGATGTTCTGCCATGAGGAAGCCAAACACTAGCAAAAAATGAACTGTAATTCTCTGCATGCATTCAGCTTTGAGCCTCAGAAGTGGTGCCCATACACACTACAGATGTGCTTCTGATGTTGTTCTGTGGTGCAATGCCTAGTACTCTGGACTTTTAAGTCCAGTGATCTTTTTGTTGTTTTTTTAAACACTTTTATTAAATTATCACTTAAGACATAGGCAAACATTTATTTATTTTATTTATTTGCAGTTGGTTTACCAGGATAGTCCATTGGGCCAAGATGAACCCGTTTTCGATGGAGTCCTGGGGAGAAAAGCTCCAGTAACAAGTTACACTCGGTTATACATTCAAAATTACAAAGTTTACAGTAAACAAGTTACACTAGGTTATAAATATATATAGATTACAAAGTTTACAAGTGAACAACAAGTAAGTGTAGTTCTAGAAACCAGGTTAAAATAGGCTTTTGGTTAAGATATAAAAATTTACAAGTGATACAATTTAGTGTGAGACAAGAGTTTTAGTATATAAAGGTACAATTTAGAGAGAGTGCAAGTTAGTACAAGCGTGAGAGAGATGTTAGTACAAGCCGAGAGAGACTGTGGTAGGAGAGGTAGGATGGATGTGACCAGAGAGGTGGACAATGTTTAGTTGTGGAGATTATGTTGGGAGAGAACAGGAGCATTCCCACTGGGATAAAAGGTAAGAACAGGCGCATTCCCACTGGGATAAAAGGTAAGAACAGGAGCATTCCCACTGGGATAAAAGGTAAGAACAGGAGCATTCCTACTGGGATAAAAGGTAAGAGTGAAGAGATTTTTTGAATGTAGAGTGATTGGAGATGGTACGAATGAGTGGTGGAAGAGCGTTTCATAGACGAGCTAGACTGTAGGATAGGAGATTTTTCCCAGAGGGACAACTTGGTTTGTATAATTCTATTAGATTTTGGTTGTTAGATCTTAGTGTTCGGTTAGGTAGATGCATTTTAAAAGTAGAGGATAGGGATGGACAAAGTGAGGGGTTGAAAATGAGTTTATGTGCAAGAGTTAGTTGAGTGTAGGTGAGATGGTTGGATAGTTCTAGCCATTTTAGTTTGTGGAGGGAAGAGCAGTGGTGACTAGAGGACTTGTGGCTAGTTGCGAATTTAGCTATTTTGTTGTAGCATGTGGAGAGTTGAGATTTAAGGGAAGATTGAAGGTTAGTTAAGAGTGGAGCTCCATAGAGAAGGGAGGGGATAAGAAATGAGGTAGCGAGAGTGATTTTGGTGGATGGTGTGAGATAGCGATTTTGTCGGTACAGCATACCTAATTTTTGATGTGTTTTTTTGATATTAAGTTGTAGGTGGGAGTTGAATTTGAGTTTATTATCAATTTGTACCCCAAGTAATTTAGTCTCAGTTACCAATTCCAAAGCTGTGTTGTTATGACTAGTGATAGAAAAAGTGTTAGAATGGATAGAGGTGCTTTTGGTGGGAGTGAAAATCATTAGCTTAGTTTTAGAGGCATTTAGTGCTAGGTGATTGTGATTCATCCATTGTTCTGTGATAGAGAATGCATCTTGTATTAGCTTTTGTAGTATGGGAAGGGATGTTGCAGAGCAGATAATAGTGGAATCATCCGCATATTGAATGATATTTGAGAAAGGGATAGAGTTATGGAAGTCATTTATGAATATATTGAAGAGGAGAGGACCTAATATGGAACCTTGAGGAACTCCTGTTGGGGTAGTAAGGAAGGAAGAGGTGGCCTTTTTCCATTTGACAGATTGGTATCTATTGGATAAGTAATTGGAGAACCAATTTAAAGAGGAGGGAGATAGGTTGAGTTGAGAGAGTTTAGTTAGAAGAAGTTTGTGAGAGATAGTATCAAAGGCTTTAGAGAGGTCAAGTAGAAAGGTCGAGACAATGTGTCCAGAGTCACAGGCTTTATTTACGATTTCCAGGAAGGAGAGTAGGGCTGTCATAGTACTATGACCAGGTCTAAAATCGTGTTGTGTTGGAGTTAATAGGTTATTGTCTATGAGATATGGTAGGATTTGTTGTTGGATACATTTTTCTAGGATTTTAGAGATGGGTGATAAGATGGCTATGGGATGAAAATTAGTTGTGTTGCTATTTTTGCCGCCCTTATGTAAGGGTATGATATAAGCCTTTTTCCAAATTTGAGGTACTATGGATTCTTGTATAGAGTGGTTGATTAGAATACTAATGGGGTAGGCAATGGATTCTGCGGCTATACTAAGAAAATATGATGGTAAGTTGTCTGGGGCGTTGGAGCATGGCTTAAGCTTCTGAAGGAATTTTTTAATGGTGGATATGAGAATAGGTTGTAGAGAAAAAGGAGAGAGAGGGAAAGGGAGGGTATTACAGGAAGGTAGTTGATGACAAGGAGAGAGTGAGGATGTTGGAGAAGAGGTAAGGGAGTAATTAGAGGAAGATGAGGGTGAGGTGGTGGGGGTGTTGTTGTTATAGAATGTCGAAGTTAGTTTTGAAATAGAGTTGATGAAAAAGGAATTAAATTGTGAAGCTAAGTCTATGTCAGGAGCATTAGGGTCTGGGCTGGGGTTGTCAGTTTTGCCTGGACTGAGAAGGGTAGCGACTCCTTTCCAGAATTTCTGTGGGTTTGTTGTATAGCTGTTTTGGAGTTTAGAGAAGTAATTTTGTCGGTCAGTGGTAATAAGCTTTTTTACTGTATTTATAAGTGTTTTATATTCATTTAGATGTAGGGGAGACTTATTTTTTTGGTAAGAAGTCCAAACTTTATCTCTGCGTTTCATGGTTATGAGAGTAGTTTTTGTTAGCCAAGGGGCAGGTTTGGTTTTTATTCTCTTAGTCTGTAAGGGGGCGTGAATGTCAAGGATTTTTAAGAAGGTTGAATTGAAGTGAGCAACAGCATTATCTAAGGGTAGAGTTTTTAAGGTGTTCCAATTTATTGATTTAAGAGAATCAGTGAAGGTTGTGGGGTTGAAATTTTTCTGGTTTACGAAAAGTAATGAAATTATGGGTTTGGAGTATGGGTGAAGAGAGTCGATATGTGTAAATTGGTAGATGGTCACCAAGTGGGTCTGGGAGGATGCCATTATCAGAATAATGCTGAGGGTGGGAGACTAAGATCCAGTCAAGTATGCTACCATTGGATAGGTTTTTTTGAGGGGTGGGTTGTGGAGTTAATAAGCTGTGAGAAGTTGTAAAGGTTGATATTTAGTGGATTTGTGGGAGCTTGGATGGAGGCCCAATTGATATTCATATCTCCCAAGACTATTATTTAATTTGAAATGTTAGTAGAGAGCCAAAGTAGGATATCTTCAAGTATTGTGATATTATCGCCAGGGGGAATATAGAGGGAGGCTATGCATATGTGTTTGTGTATATTAACCTGAAATAATGCTAGGAGTATTTCAGCATTATTGAAGTGGGGAATAGGTTTGTTATATGGGGTAACAGACAAGGAGGATGAGTATAGGAGAGCAACTCCACCTCCCTTTTTATGGGTTCTATCATTTCTTAAGATTGAATAGTTTGGTGGTATTATTTCAGAGTCTTTTATGTGGGGTTTTAGCCATGTTTCAGAGATGGATATGAAGTCAGGCTTGATGTGACATGTGATACATTAACAGAAAAGAAAGCAAACCATATTAACATGTTTTTCCATTTACATTCATTATAAATCACAAATCTTTTCTTTCCTTCTATCATCAGTCCAATATTACATAAATTGCTGAATTCCTGCCTCCCCTTAAACCTAACTCCTCCTCCTGAATATTTTTATTTATTTACTGTTCCCACAGTTTCCATTTACTTCTATGTAATTTACTTCTTTCCTTTTCCAAAGATCCTTCCTCCAGTTCTTTTATTTCTATTAACAATATTCAATACATGAAATGTAGATGGATTAGGCTTTAATTTCCATTTCCTAGTAATTGCTTTTTTGACAGCCAACAGAATTAAATGTAATAAGGCTTTACAATGTCTAGGCAATTCAGAACATGTATCCCAGCCCAGCTCTAAAGATTCATTTCCTTAATTGCAACCATGTGTTCAATTATTTCTAACAGAGTACTCTGTAGCTATTTTTAAAATCTGTCAACTCATTACACTCCCAAAATGCATGTTCCAAGTTACCTCTTTCTTCCCCATTACACCTCCATTATTTGCTGTCTACCTGATAAACAATTATTTGAAGTCTACTTATGTATGAAAATACCAATGCAAACACTTTCAATCAAGGATCCTAAATGGTCTGAACTTTGTTGCATACTTGGGTGCCATACATATGTCCTCTTTTAATTTGTTCTCTTTTAAATTGCTTTTCTAGTCTCTTCCCAATTGTTTCTAACCTCCTCCAATTAATTAACATGCAGTATTTTAACTGCCCTACTGATTATCCCTTTTCTAACAGTAGTTTATTTCTAGACTCAACTAAAAACTCTACCAGACCAGGTCTTTCACTTAAGATTCCCCTACTCATTTTTCTTTGCCCTGTACTCACATATCAATCCCTGGTAGAGAAGGCAGTCTCTAGCCTGAAATCCAAATGTCTTCTTGGCCTCATCTCACTCTTTTACCTTCACCTGTCTAGTTACTTACTACCAATACCTTAGTTCCTTTGCCAATTTTCTCCAGTAAATTCCAGCCCCCTCTTCCCTATTTCTTGTACCCCTACTCATAGTTATCTCTGTTTGTAAAATCTCCTTTCTCTATTCTTGTATTGACTTAGTTTTTAGAATACTTTCTGCTACTTTATGAATAGAATATTCTGTATGATTATTTTTACTGTCCTTAAGGATCTGCATCCAAAATCCTACTCTCACTTTTTTCTTAAACTTCCTACGTGCTTCATCATTATCCCTTTTCCATTTTGAGTTCTAACCTTCTGCTTGAGTTATGTATATGAGCCTTAACTGCGTAGCTCTAAAATATCCCTTCAAGTCAGATAATCCTAAACCACTTTTTTCTATTGGAAGGATCATATTATCTCACTTAACTATTGCCCTCTTCCCCTCCCAGGTAAATTACTTCAATTCTTTATTTATTGTCTACAACTTCTCCTCTGGTTGATAAAAATATGCCTGACCTATATATAAAACTAAAGGGACTAAAATTATTTTCATTGCTTTTATCTTACTATCCATATCCATAAACAAGAGCTTCTAGTTTCTCAGTTTTTGTGTTATATTTTATTTAGTCTCTTTCCACATATCCTTAGCTGCCATAACAGAAGCCTTTTTAATCCATAGTCCTAAATACTTCATCTTATCATATCCCCATAAATATGGGTATTGCCGAACCAATTCATGTGTGGGTACATAATATACAGCTATAGCCGTTTTTTTATCTTCATTAATTTTATACTTGAAATTGTCTCAAAATGTTCTACAACTCTTGAGATATCCTTTTTTTCTGGATTTGTCAGGTACAAAATAATATCATCTGAAAATAAAGCCAACTTTTCATTATTACCATACCAATTATATACTTGCATTTCTAAGTCCCTTATTTACTTTGCCAGTGTCTCTAAATATAAAGCAAAATAACAAAGGGAAAGAGGACAACCTTGCCTGGTTCTTCTGATCAAACACAACTTATCAGAGAGAAACCCTCCACTGATCCTTCATATATCATCTTAATTAGCCTTATTATTATATCAGAGAATGGAAATGTTTCCATTGCCCTAATCATAAAATCCTAGCTTACTCTATCAAATGTTCTCTGCATCAAAACCCACTAGTAACAGTGTTTTTTCTCACATTCTGCTTCCCCAGGATCATCATTGTTCTATTACTGTTGTCAAATGTTTCCTCCTCTCCACCATTTTTATCTCATCTTCTTCTATCTTAATTGCTAGTTGTTGAGCCTCATCTACCTCTAATCTTCATATAATTGTCTTCCATAAATATTTCCATTTGTGCTGTTTTTATTTCCATGTTTCTCTGCTGTATAAAACTTTTCATAAAATTTCTGAAATGTCTCTAATACCTCTACAAGATCCCTGGCTATTTTTCTTCTAATAGGCTCCATAAGGTTGGCAACAATCCTCTCTACTTTCTGTTGCCTAAGTCATTGTACTAAAAGTTTTGTGCTCTGGAGTTGTGATCAAAAAATATAAAATAGTTGATTAACAGCAATCTTACAAAACTCATGCATATTTCTAGATATTCCCTTATTTCCTCTTTATTAGTCTGCATTTGTGCCTGTCTTTGTTCTGTGAGATTTCCCATTATTTTCCAATATTTTAACCTTTGCCATCCCCTGTAAGTAATTCCTATTACTTCTTAACCACCTCTCTTTCTATTTTTTCTAACCTATTTTAAACTCCATTTACATTTTCTACTTGCTAACTATAATAACTTCTGAAGATATTTCTGTCACCCCTAATAACTCTCAAATAATTTCTTCTACCCGTTTCTTAAATTCCTCTCTTTTTAAAATGTAGGCAGGAAAGTGCCAGTGCCCCATTTTTACTTCATTACCCTGATTTTTTATCTTGTTTTTTACTGGTACATGATCTGAAATAGTTACTGGATGAGTGTCAAATGTTTCAGTTAAATGCACATTTTGCTGTGAAATGTAATTTCTCTCTAGTCTAGCCCAGTTATTGTACCTTGGAGAATAATATGTAAATTCTGTCTGAGTTCTTTCTACTGAATTAACAACTTCCATACAAAATATTTAAATAAGTTTCTTTAGAAAGCTACTTTTGTTAAAATTTCCATGTTACATCCTCACTATTGCAAATTAAATTCCAGTCCAAATCTATAAGTAAGAAACTATGCTGAATGCTGATTATTTCTCAAAAGGAAATTAAGCTTCATAATAGCAGTTTTTGGTTGCAATCCTCCTTCTTTGCCAACAGCCCCTTACTACCACAAATCTACCACTGTCTTTTCTACCTCTTCTATTAATTAGTATAATTACTCCCTTTTCCTTTGCACCTGATATTCTGCTGAATATCTATCCCAAAATCCTTTTCCTAATTAGTACTACTCCACTCCCTTTTGAACCACTCCCTGACCTTACTATCCATCCTCTACACTATTTTCCTTCCCAATTCTACCTCTTTTTTTAATACCTCCTCTAATTTCTTACCTGTTTATTTTATACCCTGCTCAATCTCTTCCATAACTCTCTTCTTCTTTCTACAACACCTACTGATACAAACTATTCCTTACATAAAACTACTTTTACCATGGCCCCAACAAATAAACATATTTTCTCAAACATACTACTCTTAACCACCACAGTAGCCTGTCTTACCATACCTTACTCACTCACCTCCTTAGAATATCATTCCCTCCCTGAACAAAACCATTACATCCATCAAACACTAGCATCTTCTTTCATCCTCTCCCTTAACCACAGTAACATAATGTAACTCCAACTATATGCTACCAAAATCTCACAGAGCAACCCACATTACCTACTTCTCTTCCAAAAAGACTTTTAATAACCTCGTTAAACTCCTTAAATCTCTACAGTACCCCCAGCAACACCCCCTCCTAGATGGGGATATTCATCCAAACCCTGGCCCCAACACTAACTACACCAATAACCCAACCAATGTAACATTGCCTATAGTTTCTACACTAACAAAAGCATGTAACTCCCTCTTGATAGCTCACCTTAACATTAGAAGTATTAACAATAAAATTTCCCATCTACATGCTCTCCTTGATGTGCAGTCATTTGACATACTATGTCTTACAGAAACTTTGCTAAAACCATCTACTCTAGACCAGGAAATTACCCCTCCAGGCTACAACATTCTTAGAAATGACCGTAAAATCAAAAAAGGTGGAGGTATAGCCATTCTCTATAAATCTAACCTCCAAATTTCCCCCATTAATGTGCTTCCTTCATTTGCCACCAATTCTGAAATCCTAACAACCAAACTCCAAATCAATAACTCCAAATCTATATATCTACTTTGTATGTATCTACCCCCAGGTAATAATACCAATACTCTTGAGAACCTCCTCAGTCACCTCTCTACCCAACTACCCCAGAAGACCATTGTACTAGGTGACTTTAACATAGACTGGTCCACTTGCAGTTCTCTAAATCCTACTAATCACATAAACCTCTTTGGTTTCTCACAATTAATAACAACTCCTATAAGAATCCACAAACCTAGCAACAAGGAAAGTACTCTGGATTGGATCCTTATTAATAGCCACCTTGAAACTTATACTCCAGGAACCCTTCCCGACAACATTAGTGACCACTTGCTTACCTACATTATTAGACAAAAAGTCCATATTCCAACTACTCATAACCTCAAAACCTCCTGCTTAAAAAAATTCTTTAATCCAGACAGCTTCCTAACCGAATTACAAACATGTGACTGTCCACCACTAACCCATTTAGAACTTGATGAAGCCGTTACCTACTTTAATACTAACTTTCTTCAAATCCTCGACTGCCATGCACCTTATCGCACTACTAGAATAAGAACAAAATCTGCCCCATGGCTCACAAAACAAACTAGGCAGAAGATACTCCTCAGAAATAAAATCTGAGCTAAATGGAGAGCTACCAAATGCCCAACAAACCACCTTCACTATAAACAGCTAAGAAATGCCACCAAGAAGGATATTCTTAGAGATAAAAAAGACTTCTACCTTCAACTACAACAAACCAGCCAACAAACTCCACAAAAATTTTGGTCTGGAATAAACACACTTCTTCAGCCAGGCCACACCACTACTCCCGACCCAACTGGTTTCAACCATAATAACTCCTACCAGATCCCTGATGCCTTTAATAACTACTTTACTGAAGCCATTCTAACCCTGGCCAATTCTTTACCACCTTTCACTACTTCCCAAACTAATACCTGCAATACTTCATTACCTACCTTTCAGATACAACCTTTATCTACATCCCTCATCTGTAAGCTACTTCAAAAATTGAAACATTGCACCCCTTCTGCTGAACATCTCCCATCTGAATTCATACAAATAGCCACAAAAACCATAGCCTATCCAATCTCTATCCTTATTAACAGAACTATCTCAGAAGGCAAAATCCCTGCTCTATGGAAGATATCCCACATCATCCCTCTACACAAAGTTGGTCCTTCTACTGAGCTTTCAAACTATCACCCTATTGCTTTACTCTCCCCTTTAGCTAAGATCATGGAAAAATGTATTCACAAACAATTACTTAACCACTTACTAAAAAATAACCTACTTGCAAACTGCCAACATGGCTTTAGGCCATTCCATAGCACATCGACTGCCCTCCTATCCTTTACCGACTCTATATATAAAAATCATAACAATAACTCTTTTTCTTCTGCACTATTTATTGACCTGTCAAAAGCCTTCGATATGGTTAACCATAACTTACTACTAGACAAACTAAATGCTCATTCTCTCGATCCTCAAGCTATACAATGGTTTAGGTCTTATCTGGAAAATAGACAGCAAGCAGTACTCTGGCAGAACAATCTGTCTTCTCTACTCCCAGTTAATATTGGAGTACCCCAGGGCTCTATCCTAGGTCCCTTACTCTTTTCTTTATTTATTAACAATCTACACATCAACATACCTCAAGCCACCTGCATTCAATACGCTGACGACTCCACCTTAATCTGTACAGCCAAGAATATAGCCACTCTCCACTCTCTTACCCAAACTATTTTTCAAAATGTTGAAAACTGGTTTATGCAACACTGCCTCCTCCTAAATCCCAAAAAAACTAAATTGCTACTTTTTACCCCTACTCACAAATCATCTACTCCTTTCTTCTCTATAACCTCTAACAATGGTACCAACATTACCCCAGATACTACAACCCACCTACTAGGTGTAACAATTGATAATCGTCTCAGCTATGATGAACACATCAACTCCACTATAAAGTCTGTTAACAAAAAACTTGGCACCATCTATAGAATCAAACCCTTCCTTACCCCTTCTGCAAGGAAAACTATTGCCCAATCCCACCTCATTTCTACCCTTTTCTATGCCTGTGTTATATATACTAACCTATCCTCAAACAACCTCTCTAAACTCTCCACCTGCTATAATAGCATAGCTACATTCATTACAAGCTCCCCCTTTAAAACTCACCACTGCCTTAACCTCAAACAACTAGGATGGCTACAGTTGAAAAACCATATACTCTGTCAACAATTACTTATTACTCAAAAGATCCTATACCACCCTAACAACACCCCTATCCTCACTAATCTAATTATACCATATACAAATCTATCCACACTATGCTCTGCTAATAAGCTTCTAGTTTCCTCAAATAAAGCTAATAACAAAGCTGGGGATTCACTCTTTTCAAACACTGCAGGAAAAATCTGGAACCAGCTTCCCTCAGAATTATCTTCCCTAGCTTCTACTTCTCTTTTTAAAAAACATGTTAAAGAACATCTAAAAACTCACTGCCTTTGTCCATGCACTAACCCAGACTGGTATTTTTCTACACTTTTACTCTCACCCCTTTCCCTACTCCTGTAACCTATGTCTCCAAAACTAGTTGCTACTCTTTCTTTGATTTATGAAAATAACATTGGGGTTCTCTTCTCCTACCTGAGACTTGCTCATATCTTCTACTGTGTTTGGTATAATTATTTAGTAGAATTTTTACTAAATCTGTTATAGTTTAAAAATATATTATTATAACTGCTTTTAGAATAATACTAGACTGTACTGTGATTCTTTATGTTTCTTTGCATTGTTAACTTTGTCACTGTTCATGCTTGGAGCTTCTCTCCCCGGGTCTCTACTGAAAATGGACATATATCCAGCTAGACTAGCCCGGTTAACAAATGTAAAATAAATAAATAAATAAAATAAATTTTATGTCAAATCTGCATGCTCATTTCTTTCCAAATGTGTCTCCTGCAGCATTGCTATTTGCATTATGCATCTCTTAATATAATTCAATACACTTTCTTTTTTGTCTATACCTTTAAGGACATTTACATTCCATGATAATATGGATAGCATAGCCATTATGATGAAAAAGCTGGTGTTCCCACACACACACACACACACACACACACACACACACACACACACACACACACACACACACACACACACACACACACACACACACACACACACACACACACACACACATACACGCACAGACACACACACACACACACACACATATATATATATATATATATATATATATATATATATATATATATACACACACACACACATATATCAGTTTTTTTGAATGTGTATTTTCACCTTTCTAGTAACATGCACATGCTAATGTTTGGCAGGCTGATCTGCTTCTTCTCATCTCCATTTGAACCTATGTCACATTTTTCAGGACCTTTTGTTTTAATGAAAACCATCAAACAAAAAATTAAATACATTTTCAAACCACCTCGATAGCCTATTAACTTAGAACAAGCACACACA
The DNA here is from genome assembly GCF_019279795.1 of Protopterus annectens. Taxonomy (NCBI): domain Eukaryota; kingdom Metazoa; phylum Chordata; order Ceratodontiformes; family Protopteridae; genus Protopterus; species Protopterus annectens. The sequence continues at coordinate 1,193,636,780 of NC_056735.1, read as the reverse complement.
ACTATTTATATCTTCAAAAAATGAAGTTTAACCCTCCAGATAGGAACAGCTCCCTCAAATTGACAGCTGCACCCACAGGTATTACCTAACTTAATTAAGGTTAGCCCTGTGAAGGTGTACATTACAGCCTATGTTCCCACTTACACTGATTGCTATCTGTTCTTTTTTATATCTGTTCTTCTCCTAGATGTGAAAAACAACCTGTATGCTTTCAAAAAAAAAACAATTAACCTTTGCCCTAAAAAATGGCACTGGCTGTCTTTAAAAAAAAAGTAAATAGTACACTGTTCTGTTAAATGCATTAAAGTATTAAGGCTGCTAAAGAGGTTCCAATCCCGTATTCATGTTGCATAATTTCAAATTTTATTTTTCCTTGGACTGCTTGCCTTTGTACTTTTAAATTTTACATTTCTTTCAGGAAAGAATGTTCAGAACTCTGAAGATTAATTTATTGCACTTGTAGACAGCTCAGCTCCATGTAAATGTAGTCAGCAATGAATCTTTGTAAATGTCTGTCAGGACAGAATGTAGAGCTGTCTTCAGATGCAGACTTCTTGACTCCCAGTGAACAATTGATAATTGAAGAAAAAGCTAATATATTTGCACATGTAAGAAACTTGGCATTTTTCATGGCTTTCATTATTATGTCTTATTTTTTCAAGGCTAATTGCTTACAAAAACACTTGTTTGTAGCTTAAGCTAAGGCATTATTAATATAGACGTTCACCTTGTAAAAATAAGAGAAAATATCTTAATTCAAGATATAATATAATCAGTGCACTTTATGACCCAACTCCCACTGCAGCATCCAAAGACCATGGCATATTAATGTTAAACTTGTATTTGTCTGGCCTTTCTTCTCTTGTTATACTGTATTTCTTACAACTAAAAAGTACTTGTTTACTTTAGTATCATTAATATATACAACAGTCACTAAAAGACCCTCCCACATTTAAAATATCCTGACTACACACTTCACAGTACACAAAACTCTTTTACTGTATACTATACACATGCATTTTATATCATGAAATATTTTATACAAATAGCAATAAGAACAAAAAAAGTTTTACTTACAATTACTTTTTCCCTCTTTAGTGTCCTTCTAAATATTGTTGACATCCATAAGTTTAACAAAGTCTTTCCCAACTACTTTCTAGTAAAACTACATTTCACAAATTTGATTGGTGCTTTATACCCTTCCATCTATTCACTAATTTCAGTGTTTCTGGTCTTTCTGTTCATCTCCATCTCCCAACACCCCTGGTTTGAGTCCAAGGCACTCTTGATTCTTCTAGTCATATCCTGTGCTTTTTTTTTTGTGTCTCAAGAATTTTCCGTTAAAGCACTGGAAAAGATTTCCCTGGCAGTTTATTTATATGCTTTATTTTCAGGGGTTTAGAGCTGGTATAATACACAGGATACAGCATATGATTCTCACTTTTGAAGGGAAATTATCTAGGTTTACAATGGCCAGCAAGGACAGCTAGATCAGTACTTACCTATCAGCCTGTGAGGTTATGTGAAGAATGTGAATTAGAATCCACTTTTGTTTGATGGCTTACTTTTTGTTGCATAAACATTTTTATTTCCTCATTACCCTATTCTGCATCACAAATACACAAGGAAAAAATGTTTTGAAGACAGCTAGATATAGCATCTTGAATCTCATACCTGCCTCTTGACATTCCCAGATTGCTAGGTTAAATTTGCTTTTGTACTGCCTACTGTACAGTGAACAATTTTCCACACACACTCTGCTGCCTCCAATTGTTAATACTTTTCACTTATGCCACAGTTTTGTCAGTATCAACTCTTTCTGCTGGTATGATTGCATCTTTACTAATAAAGTTCTTGACTACTTTCTCATACCCAGGTTTGGAATATACACTCACTGTGCCCTTTCAATTAATAAATCCTGTTCTGAATACAAGCACAGTTGCTTATTTGTGCTTTCACAAAATGAATACAATCTGTTCCTTTATGTTTGTCTGGTTTACCATACTTTGAAACAGCTCACCTTGATAAGTGTCATACTTAGCCAGCCTTTTCTTTATTTCATCCCCTGATTTTTGCAGTTTTATCAGTTCATCTATAGAATTAGTTAAAGTTTCTTCCATTTTTTCTAGACTTTTGTTATTTGAGTTGATATATTCCTTCAATGTTTCATTTATTTTAATCACCTCTGAGTGCATTTGATTTATCTTTTCCTCTAAATTACTGGAAGACATCTCTTGTACCAAAGCTTTTGCTGAACAGCAGCAGGATTCTTCCTAGCAAGTGTTTCCTCTTCACATTTTCTGGCTGATTTTATTTCAGGTTGTCTAAACTTCTTTGCTGGCATCTAGGCAGTGTACTTACTAGTCAGTAACTGAATTTACCTAAGCTGACAGTATCACTGGCTTATTTCATGTTTTTTTTTCATCCTGGGAGAGCTGAAATTAAGTTGTTGATCAGTGTGTAGCAATCGTGGATGTCCTTTGAGTCCAGTGATCTTGTTCAAATCTCTGTGGAACCTACAACAGTCATACTGGAAAGCTAGTGGTAAGATCTTTGCCTTACAGCTCCAGGGTATGGTGTTCAAACCTGATCTTTATGTAGTATTTATGTGGAATTTTGCATGACCTTCTTGTGTTTCTGTGGGTCTTCTTAAGGTACGTTAGTGACCTCCCTCTGACCCAAAAAATATGCTGATTGAATTTGACCATTACATAATTCGAGGAGTTTAGCCCTTTTGTCAAGTTTATGTGACCACAAAGTTAGTATATTTAATTTCTGGGGGTATGGGGGTTGAGCCCCCACATCAGTGGAGAAGTCCTTCACATTATGTTTTGTAGTAGCAAATGTAACCTACTGGTTTACATTTGTGATTACTTTTTTGCAGTGATTTTAGTGGTAATCGCTGGTGAGCTTGTTTGATATTTTGTTTCACTCAATCTCACTGGTGTTTATTCATTATAAATGTGTGTGTGTGTGTGTGTGTGTGTGTGTGTGTGTGTGTGTGTGTGTGTGTGTGTGTGTGTGTGTGTGTGCGTCTGTGCATGTGTGTATGTCCAGGCTTTCTTACAGGTGTTCTCTGCTTATTTTACTGTTTATTTATTTCATTTAGTTGTCCTTTGTTTATCAGGTTAGTCCCACTGGACTAGTAGCCCCTTTTCAGGGAAGACCGGGGTGATATTTATACTACTAGGGGAAATTTGGCCAGGGTTTCAGAAGCTTACCTACTTGTTACAGAATAGTATTACCAGACGTACTGGCCATGAATACATGTGCACATCCCATTCCTGGTGCAGTGGCAGCTGGCAGGATAGTGTGCATCATGGAGAGAGACAGATGGTAAGAGTGGAGGCAAATGACAGCTCGCAGGTAGATGCAATGCAAAGGTTCAAGGGTGTTTTTTCAAGAAAATCTGTTTGCAGATTTGAAGGAGATGGCAAAGGAAGAGTGTGTTGTTACAACCCTGCAGTTGTGGGATGATATACTAGAGGAGATGCCAAACCACAGTGAACCTGAGAATGGAAGAGACATTTCTTGGGAAGAGATAATGGAAAAAATTCAAGAGGAAGAGTTGGAAATAATCCAAACATGGAATGCTACATAGAAGGAAAAGACATGCGCTGAGACAGTTGGAAGCAGCTATCAGCAAAAGAAGTTTGTTGTGAGTACACAAAATGAAAAGAGTAATGAATGATTATGAGGTATGGGACACTATAATTTTACCTTTGGGTGTGAAAGTCCAAGAGGTAAGTGTGAATATGAAATGAGAGAAAATGATAATCCTTGGAATAGTTGTGTAGTAAAAGCTTTTTTCTGAGAAATGAAAAAAAAATACATATACAGTTTCAAACAGAAGTAAAAAGAGAGACTTTGAAAGACATTTAAAAAGTATTTCTAAAGAAGTGATGGATATTTCAAAGGTTTATGACACCAGGGGTCTATGGACTAGAGGAGGGAATTGCAATGTTGTTTTGAAAATGTAAAATGGGAAAAACTGTGCAAATTCCAAGTGTTATAAATGTTGATGGTAATAGTGAAGTGAAATATTGGGGATAATCAAAACATGATTTTTTTATGGGAAGGAATGATATCTTGTGAGTAATTGTCATAAAACAAAATGCTATGTATGTAAGAAAACTGGACATGATGTAAATAAATGTGAACTAGAATGCTGTAAGTGTAAACAAACTGGGCATTTATGGTTGGACTTTAAAAATAGCTTAAGGATAGTGAAAAGGGGGAGGATATAGAACAAAATAAAAAACTAGAAATTAAAACTGAAGATAATTTAGAAAAAGGAAAGGATAAAAATAAAAGACACAGAGATGGAGAGGACAAAAGAAAGATTCAGAAATCAGTGATGAAGATGATTTAAACTGGAAAGTAGCAAAAGGAAATGAGAATTCTGTTAGAGTAAGAGTGAAATATAGAAAAAGGAAGTTTAAAGAAATACATTTAAAATAAAAAAGAAAGGAAATGGGTAACAGGTAATATAAATTGAAAAGGGCAAATGGTTCATTTAAATTAAGGAAAAGAGTCAGTAACTACTTAAGAATTCTTCAGCAAATGTAAACAGTATTACAAATATTGTGAGAAGGATTGGGATTTTAAAATGGTGCAATAAATGTGATATAGACATAATTGTATTAGAAGACTCTCAACAAACAAAGAAGGACTGCAAACAGAAAAAAATAAGGGGTGGAAATATACTTTGGAATCTGAGGAATGAATGTTGTTCAGAAATAACTGTATTATGCAGAAGAGCAGTGAAGATATTAGATGCAACACTAGTAAGAACAGGAAGATTAACTATTATTGATTTGTGATGGCAAAAGACTGTATAGAAGTATAGCTTTATATGCTTATGTTATTTGTAAAGAAAGGGAGAACTTATTTCGACAATTGTTGGATTATGTAGTAGTAGTGACTATGAAAATTATAATAACGGGATTTTAACTGTGATTTAGGAGGCAACAAGAAAAGAAAGGAGAAGATATAAGAAAATGGTGGAAGTTATAAAATGTGGTAAATTGGTTATATGGAATAGACAATTCTGGACATATGAAAGAGGCATTCTTAAATCAAAAATTAATTACTTTATAGTATCTGAAGGAGTAAGTATAGTAGAAGGGGAAGCAGTTGTAACAGGATTTACAGAGCATTTAGCAATATGGATGGAGATGAAAATAAAGGAAAATAAAATTCAGAAAGGGAATAAAAAAAAGGAAAAGAAGAAATTATATAATTATGGAGAGATCATGTTACTATAAAGGCATTTTATGTTAATTGAGTGAAATTTTGGATTACATTTAAAAGTAAATATAAGAAAAAAACTTTTTAAAATGGTGGAGAGACAGCAGAAGGATAGAAAAAGAAAAATATGCAGAGATATATGACAATGCTTTTGAAAACCTAGAAAAGAATGAAAGAGTATTATGATAAAGAAAAAGAAATATACAAAAAATTATGAAAATAATTTGTTATATAAACAAAGATACTTATTGCAAGGAAAAAATGGAAGAATTGTGAGCATATTTGAGTAAGATTGTAAAAGAAGATACTAGTGTAATGAGAGAAATGAAAAATAAGAAAGGAGAGGTAGAAAGAAAATAAATACAGATTATGGACATTGCAGTTCATTATGTGGAAGAAATGTTTAAAGAAAAAAGATAGCATGTAATAAAATAGGGTCTATATTATGATGTCAACAGGGCTGTTCATCGAATGCCCTTACATTGACACACATCCACTGAAATACTAAAACGTTGAACAGCCACATAAGTGATTTTTTCCAGGGAACAAATCACTGGTCCAACAATAAACAAAGCAAACTGTCAGACCCTATGAAGTGGGGGGGCTTTGCCCCCCACTCCCCCTACCTAAATATACCAACTCCGATATTGCACTACAGTGGAGGAAAAGACAAATTCCAGACAATGGCCAAGAGATTTTTTTCCTCTAGGAAAATTTGCTTATGTGGCCATTCAGAGTTTTGGTATTTCGGTGGATATGTGTCAATGAAAGGATGTTCAATGAATAGTCCTGTCAAAAAGGTAATGTAGACCTAATAAAATATGGAAAGTGATCAAGTAAATAATACAATTGAGAAAGAGAGTACTATGTATGAGTTAGATAATGTGCTTAGATAGGGGATCTATGGTTAATCATCAAAAGAAATAAACATCAAACAGCTATTCATTGAATGGAAATCATTGAATGGCCATCCACTGAACATGAAGTTGTGAGACAGGGAAAGTAACTAATTGGCCAACACTTCGCCTTCTCATGCACGGCAGTATTTCAAACCCACCCAGGTGGGGGGGGGGCTGCACCCCACTCCCCTAACTATATGTATCAACTCTGACACCACACTACAGTAGGGAAAAGGGATTTGTAATATATAAATTATCTTATAAGAAAAAAGCTAAGAAGAAGAAGAAGTCAGTTTTATTTTTATATAGGGATCTAGATTAAACTCAGTAGACAGGAGTATTATATATATGAACAAAGATGAAGGTGGACTGGGATTATTAAATCCAGTAGTATTTGCAGCTTCATTAAATTTGTATGAAGTGCTGAGATGGCTAAATGAGAAAAATGACAAATTGGTAGTAAGACTGTTTAAGTATAAATATGAAACATTTGGGGAGATAATAAAAGGAAATAAGAGAGAAAATGAATGTATTAATGGAGAAACAGAAAATTATCAAGAAAAAAATAAAAATTTGGAACATAAAGATTGACGAGATAGAGGAAGATTCGAAAACATAGTGTAAGAGCATAATGGTACAGTATTATTGTGTTAACCCATGGGAAAATTTACCAGAAGAAAAGATTAATGCGATAATAGCAAATAATAAGTGATGTAATAATAAAGTAGCATGTCAGAATTTTCTATAGAAATTGGGAATAAAGAAATTATCAATGAAAGCAAATATGCCTTATAAAAAGAAAAGTGAAAGAATAAGTTTGTGTTGTGGTGAAGACGAAACCACAGAACATGTTTTTTTCTGAAATGTAAAGCGTGGAGAAATTATGGGAAAAATTATGTGAAAAAATGTTTTTTAGAGAATTATAAAATAGTGTCAACATAAATGCAGATATGACTGAATACAGACATTATAAGGATAGAAACAAGGAATATAAAATAAGAATGAACAAAAATGTGTTTTATGTAGTATGGGTGATTTAAAATTAGGGATTAGATGAGCTTATATTTAATGGGAAATGGATTTTATCAGAAATATTAAGAAAAATCAGATGGTCCTTATGGAAAAAATGCTTCTAGTTCAAAGAAACATGTAAAGATAAAAAAAATAGATTGTACAAGGAGAAATTTATGCAAATAATTGAATAATTTTGTAAATTAGTAAATATGTATAGATCTATGTAAAAATATAAATATGTAAATAATATGTTATGTAAATAAAGAAACCCTACTCTTTTCAATAGGTGCTGTGGGATCTTTTACATCCACCTGAACTGCCAACAACTCAAGTAGATGGGGCATTGATTTAATGTCTGATCTGAAGGATGGCACAGTCAATAGTGTAGCACCCCCTTATACTGCACTGCAGGGTCAG